>NC_084619.1:75950724-76035724 GCF_033978795.1 Nerophis ophidion
TGCCGCGTTGGCGCTCAGTCAATGAAACTGTCAACAACGCCTTGACGAAATGTAAGGATGTCAAGTTTAGTGAGCGAACACAAAGAAATATTGCATCGATGCAGACTAATCGTCCACATTTAATTGGACTCTCCATCCTCTAACCACGGATGGTCACCTGAAAAGGTGGCCTTTGTTGTTACATGGTCAGTAAAAGTGAAATTAGTCCAATTGAGAACAATGGTAGGTGTCAGGTTCAAACACTGATGACATCTATTAAACAAGACAAAAGGCAAGGAATCAAACAGAGACAGACTTAAATTTGGACTCGGATCTGAGGAGAGACATGGACTCTGTACACCTTGTACAGTCCTGCACCAACCTCGTACAGTCCTGCACCACACTCTGACGAAAAGGGTTTACGTCTCCTCTTTTATTGAGATATTCAATGTTTACGCAACAACACATAAAAACAGAAATGGGGTGTATGTAAACAGTCATTGTTTTCGGTCACATTGAAGACAAAAGAAGGTGATGCCTTGGGCTTGGGCTCGTCCTGGATTCAGGTTCGGCAGGTGTTTGAGGACAATAGAAAACCCCTCTCGTCGCATTCCAACGTACACAGCGGAATCTTCCAAGACCTTGCTTGGTTGAACAAGGACAGCTCTCATCTGCTCAATGGAATCTCAGAGAACGGAAAGTTTTTTGATAATTTACACACAATTTTCCCAACAGTAGGGATGAAAAACACCAACATATAGACTTACACTGTCTTTCAGTTGAAGTGCAATGCTAATTGTTTGTTTTCATAGCACAATAAGTTGACTAATGCGGACACGTTTGTTACTGGATACTTTACAATACGCTTCTGCCATTGAGAATGTGTAAGTAAGCCATCCATCTTCTTCCGCTTATCCGAGGTCGGGACA
The DNA here is from genome assembly GCF_033978795.1 of Nerophis ophidion. Taxonomy (NCBI): domain Eukaryota; kingdom Metazoa; phylum Chordata; class Actinopteri; order Syngnathiformes; family Syngnathidae; genus Nerophis; species Nerophis ophidion. The sequence continues at coordinate 75,951,633 of NC_084619.1, forward strand.
CGGGGGCAGCAGCCTAAGCAGGGAAGTCTCCTCAGCCACTTGGTCCAGCTCCTCCAAGGGGGATCCCGAGGCATTCCCAGGCCAGCCGGGAGACAAAGTCTGACCAGATGCCCGAACCACCTCATCTCATCTTTGAGTTCCTCCCGGATGGCAGAGCTTCTCACCCTATCTCTAAGGGAGAGCCCCGCCACAGAGCGTAGGAAACTCATTTGGGCTGCTTGTACCCGTGATCTTGTCCTTTGGGTCATACGCCAAAGCTCATGACCATAGGTGAGGATGGGAACGTAGATCGACTGGAAAATTGAGAGCTTCGCCTTCCGGCTCAGCTCCTTCTTCACCACAACGGATCGATACAGCGTCCGCATTACTGAAGACGCCGCACCGATCCGCCTGTCGATCTCCGATCCACTCTTCCCCCACTCGTGAACAAGACTCCTAGGTACTTGAACTCCTCCACTTGGGGCAGGGTCTCCTCCCCAACCCGGAGATGGCACTCCACACCGAGAACCACGGACTCGGTCTTGGAGGTGCTGATTCTCATTTCAGTCGCCTCACCGAACCGATCCAGTGCGAGCTGAAGATCCTGGACAGATGAAGCCATCTTTTAAACAGAATGGGTGACAAAGGGCAGCCTTGGCGGAGTCCAACCCTCACTGGAAACGTGTCCGACTTACTGCCGTCAATGCGGACCAAGCTCTGACACTGATCATACAGGAAGTGGACCGCCACAATAAGACAGTCCGATACCCCATACTCTCTGAGCACTCCCCACAGGACTTCCCGAGGGACACGGTCCAATGCCTTCTCCAAGTCCACAAAGCACATGTAGACTGGTTGGGCAAACTCCCATGCACCCTCAAGAACCCTGCCCAGACTATAGAGCTGGTCCACAGTTCCACGACCAGGACGAAAACCACACGGTTCCTCCTGAATCCGAGGTTGGACTATCCGGCGTAGCCTCCTCTCCAGTACACCTGAATAGACCTTACCGGGAAGGCTGAGGAGTGTGTAAATTAAATTTGATAAAATAATGGGGTATTTTTTTATTTAATTGGAATTTTGCAAGCACGTCATTCACTTGGATTAATTAATTTTAATATTTTTTTAAATAATAATAGTAACAATCTTTTTTAATACTAATAAATTTAATTTCATAAAATATTGAGGTATTTTTTCTATTTAATTAGAATTTTGCAAGTAAATCATTCACTGTGATTAATCACGATAGACAATATTTTTGAATAATAATAATTATATTATTTAAAAATATTAAAATTCATTAATCACAGTCAATTACTTGTTTGCAAAATTCAAATTAAATTAAAAAAAATACCCCAATATTTTATCAAATTTTATTTACTAGTAATAAAAAAGATGATTATTTTTTTCAATACTAGTAAATTACGTTAAATTCATTACTATTAAAATATTTTTATTATTATACATTTTTTAATACTAGTAAATTAAATTTGATCAAATAATGGGGTATTTTTTCATTTAATTGGAATTTTGCAAGCAAGTCATTCACTTTGATTAATTAATTGTATTATTTTTAAATAATAACAATCTTTTTTAATACTAGTAAATTAAATTTAATAAAATATTGGGGTATTTTTTTATTGAATTAGAATTTTGCAAGCAAGTCATTCACTGTGATTAATTAATTTTAATGTTTTTATATAATAATAATAACAATCTTTTTTAATACTAGTAAATTAAATTTAATCACATATTGGGGTATTTTTTTTATTGAATTAGAATTTTGCAAGCAAGTCATTGACTGTGATTAATTAATTTTAATATTTTTAAATAATAATAATAACAATCTTTTTTAATACTAGTAAATTAAATTCAATAAAATATTTGGGTATTATTTTTATTGAATTAGAATTTTGCAAGCAAGTCATTCACTGTGATTAATTCATTTTAATATATTTAAATAATAATAATAATCTTTTTTAATACTAGTAGATTAAATTCAATAAAATATTTTTATTTATTTTTTACTTATTTTAAACTATAAAGTATTTTTTTATTGAATTAGAATTTTGCAAGCAAGTCATTCACTGTGATTAATCACAATTAATCATAATTCAAAGGTGTGACTAATTGAAGCACCACAGCCATTTCCAAGCGGCATGAAGTCAACAGGGCCTTATTCCTCTGGCTGGGACTGGAACATGTTCAGCGTAGAATATTGCGGCACCATTGAAGGGTCCTCACCTCCTCAAGGACGTCGGCCAGCTTGCTGAGAATGTCCTCCTGCAGGCTGTGGAAAGTGGGCACGCTGCGGGAAGAAGAACAGGAAGTGCTTTTAGGCGTTATTGTCTTTTGTTGGAGCTTGAACCGGGTGTCGGAGCTCGTTAGAAGACATCGAGGGAAACATGGCCCTCATTATTATGCCATAGGTTATGTATTTTTAATATTCAAGCATAAATGCAGCATCCTCCTTCACCCCTGCTTGCTTTTTCCCAGGCCCATTGAACGTCACACGGCCACAAAGAAAACTGACCCCATGTTTATCTCAGAAGGAGGGAAATAACCCGCATTGGCGAACAAAGAGTTGATTTTAGCTCTTACTCCATCGCCCCCCCCTTGACCTCCTCTGTTTTCCATGTTTTATTAGGGTTATCTCCATCATCTTATCGCTGCCGATCTTCAGCTGCAGGCTTCCTCCGTGCAGCAGCGGTGGTGCACTTGTAAGAGCCCGCGGCCAGTCAAGTAACCTGCGGCGCTCTTTGGCTCCAACATTCAAAATATTGAGCTGTTTCTATCTACCCTTAAGGCGGGGGTCAGCAGCCTGGAGCTCTAATATATTTGTTTGTGTTCATGCAGTTTCTGTAGGAGGACAAACTCGACAAAAACCTGCCTGGTAATTACAAATACCACTGTTTAAGTCGATCAATTGGCGAGCACCAATTAAGGAAGTCCTTGAACTCACCGTAGTGTTGTTTACATGTACAACTTTCTCCGACGCTGCCACAGAAAGACACGTTTTATGCCGCTCCTTCTTTGTCTCATTTTGTCCACCAAACGTTTTATGCTGTGCGTGAATGTTGATGTTATTGACTTGTGTGGACTTCAAGCTAATCAATGCTAACATGCTATATGGGCCATCTGTATGTACATATTGCATCGTTTTGCCTCGTTTGTAGGTATATTTGAGCTCATTTATTTACATTTACTTATGTACTTGGTGTGCCCTGCGATGAGGTGGCAACTTGTCCAGGGTGTACTCTGCCTTCCGCCCGATTGTAGCTAAGATAGGCACCAGCGCCCCCCACTACTCAAAAGGGAATAAGCGGTAGAAAATGGATGGATGTACTCGGTGTATTTAATTTATATTTGCATGTCTCATGACACATTATCTGTGTGAAAATTTGGCTGCATTTCTGATAGTTGTTGGTGCGCCATGTTGTTCCAGACAACAGCAAATAATACTCAGCCTGCAAAGATTGTAATAAATCCATTAGAAGAACACAGCCTGCCGTTTCCTTGAACTTGGACACACCCATCTTTACGTTTGGCCATTAAAAGCCAGTCATTTCCAGAAGTTATCTCACCCTCTGAGGAACTTCCATTTTACAAATGTTTTCCAACGTTGTAAAATGTAAATAAAACATTTATGTCAACAAAGATTTGCATCAGCATGCGATATATAGACATTTTGATTGTAGGCTAGTATAGCTAATATTGACACTTACATCACCCATATCCTTCATGATAACACTTATATAAAACTTGTAAAGTAATTTTGATATATATATATATATATATATATATATATATATATATATATATATATATATATATATATACATACAAACCCCGTTTCCATATGAGTTGGGAAATGGTGTTAGATGTAAATATAAACAGAATACAATGATTTGCAAATCATTGTATTCTGTTTATATTTACATCTAACACCATTTCCCAACTCATATGGAAACAGGGTTTGTGTATATATATATATATATATATATATATATATATATATATATATATATATATATATATATATACACACACACACACACACCTACATATATATATATATATATATATATATATATGCACATATATATATATTCATATATATATATATATATATATATATATATATATATATATATATATATGTTGTGTATTACAAACTCAAAAATGTTCCATGTTGATGCAGAAGCTAGTTTATCTCTTGACGTAGTTGGCTTTTACGGTGAATAACAATGCATATAGAATAGAATATAGAATAGAATAGAGTGTACTTTATTGATCTCTGGGCGAAATTCAGCAAAACAGAATTTACTAGGCTAGTAAAAGAGTTCTTCAGTATTCACTCTTACAATAACAATGTTGCTGCAGTTTGGTTACAGAACGTAAATGAAGTATTGTTGTTGTTTTTTTAATGCATTATTAAAGTGATTTGGGGGCAGTATTGATTGCTCCAATTAGCTGCATTGCTGGCTGCTAACTGCTAAAGTGCTAAAGTTCCCCTTTAAGCTGAAATATTGCCACATAGCTGCTAATGTCTTAAGTTGTCCGAGAGGTCGTAATGTCTTCAAGCCAACGATTGAGAAATGGAATAAATGTGAGGATAAGTAATAAGGACAAGGGCTGAAGTGGTTTTTGATTCCTCAACAGCTGGCGGCCCAAATCATCCAGCAAGAAAATTGGGTTGTGTAAATGTTTTATGCTGCTTATGATGTGGAAAGACCACTTTGACCCTCTGGAGGAGCGCCTGGCCACGCGCTAACTATTAAATAATACAATCATAGAGAGGAAGACCATTCCCGTCTCACAAGACGTCTGGCTCTCTGCTCAGGGCGGACTGGAATGCAATTGGAAATGATTCTCTTTAAGGTCATGAATATTTTTGCACAGCTCGGCTCGGTCCTGGTTCTTAAGTCGGCTAACAAATGTGTTGTTGGGACTTCCAGGTCAGCTTAGTGCTGGGATCACCGCGACATTTACAGCCAGCCCCGTTTTTAAGCCTTCTCGGACTACTGGCTTTCAGTTGTTATATTTGTCCACCAGAGGGTGCTACTTTTTGCCCAATCAAAGCATGCAGCAAATTTGTCACATCAGTCCTGCCAACCTTATAAAACACTATGCTGATTATCTAACAGATACCATATTTTTCGGACAATAAGACAGACCTAAAATCTTTTCATTTTCTCGAAACTCGACAGTGCGCCTTATAACCCCGTGCGCCTAATGCACAGAATTATTTTGGTTGTGCTTACTGACCTCGAAGCTATTTAATTTGGTACATGGTGTAATGATAAGTGTGATCAGTAGATGGCAGTCACACATACCCATCCGCTCCCAGTGCCACAGACACTGGTTTAAATGTAACTCAGATATTGGGTTTCACTATGTAAAAGTGCTTTTGCGTCACTAGAGAAAAGCGCTATATAAATATAATTCACTTCAGTAATTTTGTCTGTAACAGATTCAGATAAATGCCGTATTTTTCGGTATTTATCCTTTCATTTTCTCAAAACTCGACAGTAGATGGCAGTCACACATACCCGCACTGTTAAAAAAAAATCCTATTTTTATGGTTAATTTACTCTAAATTTCTACTGTAATTTTTCTTTTTTTTTTTCGAAATAGGTTATAAAACTGTAAAATTGAATACATTATCTGTAAATAAACAAACCGCCTGTTATTTTAAGTAATATGTCAGTAATGACAAACTATGTATATTTCTATTTTTTTTACAGAAAAATACCAAATTAATAATACATATCATTTTCTGTTTTCTCAAATTACTTTCAAATTCATGTAAAATTACAGTAATTAACTTTCATTAAATATGTAGCTTGTTATATAAAACTCTATGTCCCTTCTATCAATCTAACAGTTTTATATGTAATTCTAAAGTAAATCTTATTTTTGTATTATTTATGTGTAATTTTACATTCAAGTTGAAAAATAGATGTACCCTGTTATATACAAGTTTATGCTCATACTAACAATTTAACATTTTTCTCTGTTATATGACATACGTTGGTGACTGCAAGACATACTTGGTCAACAGCCATACAGGTCACACTGAGGGTGGCCGTATAAACAACTTTATCACTGTTACAAATATGTGCCACACTGTGAACCCACACCAAACAAGAATGACAAACACATTTCAGGAGAACATCTTCACCGTAACACAATATGAACACAACAGAACAAATACCCAGAACCCCATGCAGCCCTACATTTTCCGTGTTACAATATACACGCCCACCACCAAACCCCGCCCACCTCAACCGATGCACGAAGGGGGGCGATGATGTTTTGGTAGCGGGGATGTAGCCCGGAAGAGTCAGGGCTGCATGGGATTCTGGGTGTTTGTTCTGTTGTGTTTATGTTGTATTACGGTGAAGATGTTCTCCTGAAATGTGTTTGTCATTCTTGTTTGGTGTGGGTTCACAGTGTGGCGCTTATTGGTAATAGTCTTGAATTTGTTTGTACAGCCACCCTCAGTGTGACCTGTATGGCAGTTGATCAATTATGTCTTGCAGTCACCATTGTATGTCTGTCAAAGCCTCATACAAAATTGGTCTGAATCAGCACACTGTTTTTATGATGGATGAGCGAAGGCGACGAAGGGTTGTAGAGGATGAATTAGACTTTGCTGTCCCGGCACGCCCATAATTTGCTTTGAGGGCGAACATCATCGGGAGGATTGACAAGTATGTTGTTAGGGCGGGCTAGCCATTCAAAGAAGGTGAATCCCCTTTGCACCAAGTTTCTGCATCCACTGGCCCCCAGGTAAATTAAGTTTGAGACTCCTGATCTTAGCAATTCAGAAAAAATCTTTAAAATAATGGTATTTTTCTGTGGAACTGCCAGTATTGTCACTTCATTAAAGATGGTTGATCGTAATAATTTGGAAAAACTCTGTAGAATAAAGGTATTTTTTCTGCAGAACTGTTTGCATCGTCACTTTATTAGAGGTGATTGATCTTAAAAATGTTGTAAAAATCTGTAAAATTGCGATATTTTTCCGCAAAACCGTTCATGAAAATTTCTGTAAATATGTTTTTGATCATTATTTGGTTTACAATGTTTTACTTTAATTTTATGGTTTTTGTTTGGCCGCCGTAGCTGCCAGTAGATGACCGTTTTTTTTTACAGAATTTAAAAGCGCTTTGAGTCACGAGAGAAAAGTGCTATATAATTATACCGGTAATTAACCTTACTTCACTGATTTTGTCTGTAACTTATTTAGGTAAATACCGTATTTTTCGGATTATAAGCCGCACCTAAAATCCTTTCATTTTCTCAAAACCTGCTTTTGACCCATCACCCTTGATCACCCCCTGGGAGGTGAGGGGAGCAGTGAGCAGCAGTGGTGCCACGCCCGGGATTAATTTTTGGTGATTTAACCCCCAATTCCAACCCTTAATGCTGAGTGGCAAGCAGGGTCCCATTTATATAATCTTTGGTACGACTCCGATCTCAGGGTGGACACTCTAACCACTTGGCCACTGAGTAGATAGCAGTTACACATAAGAGAAACGTGTAGACTGCGATATGAAGGCAATACGACTCAAGTCATCTTAAAGTTGGTCTGTAAAACATAATCCATGCAACATTTTGACCAAAGAATCAACATTACATGTTTTGTAGACCACAAGGAAGTCTTTTAAATGCAGAAAATGTTATCTCCAGCCGAGAAAAACTCTCAATATTTGCTGTATTTGCCGCCAGAGTTGCTTGCTGCTGAGGAACACAGATGGTATTTTTCAACCGGGGGTTAGCAGACAGTCAGCAAATGATTGCAACTCAATTATTAGTTCTTCTAATCCATGCCTTCTGTTAAATGTTTTTAAGCATTTTTTGCTAACTAGTGTAAACAACGTATTAATACTGTAGCAGAAGTAAGCACGGTAGTAGTATCATAAATAATCAGAAGTACAAACCCCGTTTCCATATGAGTTGGGAAATTGTGTTAGATGTAAATATAAACAGAATACAATGATTTGCAAATCCTTTTCAAGCCATATTCAGTTGAATATGCTACAAAGACAACATATTTCATGTTCAAACTCATAAACTTTATTTTGTGCAAATAATCATTAACTTTAGAATTTGATGCCAGCAACACGTGACAAAGAAGTTGGGAAAGGTGGCAATAAATACTGATAAAGTTGAGGAATGCTCATCAAACACTTATTTGGAACATCCCACAGGTGTGCAGGCTAATTGGGAACAGGTGGGTGCCATGATTGGCTATAAAAACAGCTTCCCAAAAAATGCTCAGTCTTTCACAAGAAAGGATGGGGCGAGGTACACCCCTTTGTCCACAACTGCGTGAGCAAATAGTCAAACAGTTTAAGAACAACCTTTCTCAAAGTGACATTGCAAGAAATTTAGGGATTTCAACATCTACGCTCCATAATATCATCAAAAGGTTCGGAGAATCTAGAGAAATCACTCCACGTAAGCGGCATGGCCGGAAACCAACATTGAATGACCGTGACCTTCCATCCCTCAGACGGCACTGTATCAAAAACCAACATCAATCTCGAAAGGATATCACCACATGGGCTCAGGAACACTTCATAAAACCACTGTCACTAAATACAGTCGGTTGCTACATCTGTAAGTGCAAGTTAAAGCTCTACTATGCAAAGTGAAAGCCATTTATCAACAACATCCAGAAACGCCGCAGGCTTCTCTGGGCCCGAGATCATCTAAGATGGACTGATGCAAAGTGGAAAAGTGTTCTGTGGTCTGAAGAGTCCACATTTCAAATTGTTTTTGGAAATATTCGACATCGTGTCATCCGGACCAAAGGGGAAGTGAACCATCCAGCATCTGTGATGGTATTGGGGTGCATTAGTGCCCAAGGTATGGGCACTAATTTGTAAACGTCAAAGCTGCGTTTGTACCCAATCATGGAAACCTAACTGTTCCCAGATAGTCTGTTGATTGATTGATTGATTGAAACTTTTATTAGTAGATTGCACAGTACAGTACATATTCCGTATAATTGACCACTAAATGGTAACACCCCAATAAGTTTTTCAACTTGTTTAAGTCGGGGTCCACCTTCATCAATTCATGTTAACCTGTGGGATGTTTCAAATAAGCGTTTGATGAGCAATCCTCAACTTTGTCAGTCTTTTTTTGCCATCTGTGCCAGCTTTTTTGGAAACATGTTGCAGGCATCAAATTCCAAATGAGCTAATATTTGCAAAAAGCAACTAAGTTTTCCAGTTGGAAGCTTAAGTATCTTGTCTTAGTAGTCTTTTCAATTGAATATAAGTTGAAAAGGATTTGCAAATCATCGTTTTTATTTACCATTTACACAACGTGACAACTTCACTGGTTTTGGGGTTTGTGTAATCTATGGAAGTTTAACATTTTGAACGGAATTATGAAAATCAATTTCAACTTTTCCATATTTTTGGAAAGAGTCTGCGTGTCGGTGAGTCTGTGATGACTGGCCTGCCTTCAAGCCGTCAAGACGGTGACAGCTTCTGATGACTATCAGCGTGCTTCATGAGGTTGGGCCCAGCAGAGGTCATCCTGCAACTATATGGCGTACGTGCGCGGGAATGACAAGCGGGCGTGGTCCCACGTAGCGAGGCGTCACATGACCCGCTTCCTTGGCTTCACCACGTCCAAAGTGGACGGTATGGAACGTCGGGAAAAAATTGCACTTTATGCAGTTTTACGTGTCGTTTGATGAGCCCGGCTTTCATCCTACACCGCATGCGGGCCAGATAAAACAGTCAGCGGACCTTTAAAGTGATAATAAGCTTCTCCGTTGAGAATGAGTCGGGCCCCCTCTTGATGCAAGCGACGTAAAAAAAGATATGAGGATGAATCACGGTGACGTAACACACATAATTAAGGACCGATGTCCCTTTGGGACAGAGGACACTATTGTATTTCGAAGGTTTTATTGTTCTTTATTATTCCGCCGCCTCTTTGAGCTGTAATTTGTCCCCCTTAACAGGCTTTAAAACTCACTATATTAGACACACACATCAGGACTGGTGAAAATTGCCATTTAATTAAAAAAAACAACCCAAAACTCAAAATTGCGCTCTAGCACCCCCTAGGAAAAAACACTGACAAAACTGCTTGTAACTTCCGGTGGGAATGACGTCGAGACATGGAAAATACCTCTATGTAGGTCTAACTTAGACCTAGATTTCATACATTGACATCCTTCAGCAAAAATCAACAAGAAGTTGGCAAAAACCCCTTTAATCAAAAATTTCCTTAAAAAAAATGTCATTTTTGCCCCTTTAAGCTGTAATTTGACCCCCTTAAAATGCGTCAAAACTCGCCAAACTGGACACACACATCAGGACTGGTGAAAATTGCGATCTAATAAAAAAAAAAAACTGAACTCAAAATTGCGCTCTAGCGCCCCCTAGGAATAAAACAGAGACACAACTGCTCTTGGGAAGAAAACAGACAAAACTGCTTGTAACTTCCGGTAGGAATGACGTAGAAACATGAAAAAGACCTCTATGTAGGTCTCACTTAGACCTACATTTCATTCATTGACATCCTTCAGCAAAAATTAACAGGAAGTTGGCAAAAACCCCTTTAATCAAAAGTTTCCTAAAAAAATGTCATTTTTGCCCCTTTAAGCTGTAATTTGACCCACTTAAAATGCTTCAAAACTCGCCAAACTGGACACACACATCAGGACTGGTGAAAATTGCGATCTAATAAAAAAAAAAAACTGAACTCAAAATTGCGCTCTAGCGCCCCCTAGGAATAAAACAGAGACACAACTGCTCTTGGGAAGAAAACAGACAAAACTGCTTGTAACTTCCGGTAGGAATGACGTAGAAACATGAAAAAGACCTCTATGTAGGTCTCACTTAGACCTACATTTCATTCATTGACATCCTTCAGCAAAAATTAACAGGAAGTTGGCAAAAACCCCTTTAATCAAAAGTTTCCTAAAAAAATGTCATTTTTGCCCCTTTAAGCTGTAATTTGACCCCCTTAAAATGCTTCAAAACTCGCCAAACTGGACACACACATCAGAACTGGTGAAAAATTGCGATCTAATAAAAAATAAAAAAAACAGAACTCAAAATTGCACTCTTGGGAATAAAACACAGACAAAACTGCTTTTGGGCAGAAAACTGACAAAACTGCTTGTAACTTCTGTTAGGAATGTTGTAGAGACATGAAACAAAAACCTCTATGTAGGTCTGACTTAGACCTACATTTCATTCATTAACATCCTTCAGCAAAAATTAACAGGAAGTTGGCAAAGACCCCTTTAATCGGAAGTTTCCTAAAAAAAATGTCATTTTTACCCCTTTAAGCTGTAATTTGACCCCCTTAAAATGCTTCAAAACTCACCAAACTGGACACACACATCAGGACTGGTGAAAATTGCGATCTAATAAAAAATAAAAAAAAACAGAACTCAAAATTGCACTCTTGGGAATAAAACACAGACAAAACTGCTCTTGGGCAGAAAACTGACAAAACTGCTTGTAACTTCTGTTAGGAATGTTGTAGAGACATGAAACAAAAACCTCTATGTAGGTCTGACTTAGACCTACATTTCATTCATTGACATCCTTCAGCAAAAATTAACAGGAAGTTGGCAAAAACCCCTTTAATCAAAAGTTTCCTAAAAAAATGTCATTTTTGCCCCTTTAAGCTGTAATTTGACCCCCTTAAAATGCTTCAAAACTCGCCAAACTGGACACACACATCAGAACTGGTGAAAATTGCGATCTAATAAAAAAAAAAAAACTGAACTCAAAATTGCGCTCTAGCGCCCCCTAGGAATACAACAGAGACACAACTGCTCTTGGGAAGAAAACAGACAAAACTGCTTGTAACTTCCGGTAGGAATGACGTAGAAACATGAAAAAGACCTCTATGTAGGTCTCACTTAGACCTACATTTCATTCATTGACATCCTTCAGCAAAAATTAACAGGAAGTTGGCAAAAACCCCTTTAATCAAAAGTTTCCTAAAAAAATGTCATTTTTGCCCCCTTTAAGCTGTAATTTGACCCCCTTAAAATGCTTCAAAACTCACCAAACTGGACACACACATCAGGACTGGTGAAAAATTGCTATCTAATAAAAAATAAAAAAAACAGAACTCAAAATTGCACTCTTGGGAATAAAACACAGACAAAACTGCTCTTGGGCAGAAAACTGACAAAACTGCTTGTAACTTCTGTTAGGAATGTTGTAGAGACATGAAACAAAAACCTCTATGTAGGTCTGACTTAGACCTACATTTCATTCATTAACATCCTTCAGCAAAAATTAACAGGAAGTTGGCAAAGACCCCTTTAATCAGAAGTTTCCTAAAAAAAATGTCATTTTTACCCCTTTAAGCTGTAATTTGACCCCCTTAAAATGCTTCAAAACTCACCAAACTGGACACACACATCAGAACTGGTGAAAATTGCTATCTAATAAAAAATTAAAAAAACAGAACTCAAAATTGCACTCTTGGGAATAAAACACAGACAAAACTGCTCTTGGGCAGAAAACTGACAAAACTGCTTGTAACTTCTGTTAGGAATGTTGTAGAGACATGAAACAAAAACCTCTATGTAGGTCTCACTTAGACCTACATTTCATACATTAACATCCTTCAGCAAAAATCAACAGGAAGTTGACAATTGCCCATTCAAAAACAAACGTTTTGTAAAAACCCATCACCTTTTTTCAAACATTATCTCCTCTGAGCACATGTGTTGTGTCGGTTTCAAACTACCACAGGAGAGAGATTGAACACTTCTGATTAAAAGCTGACAAAAAAGTTTTTCTAGCTGCTCCGGTTTTGATTTTACAAGCCTTCAAAGATCTTCTGCACTAGTGCTGCTGCACTGCTGCCGTCTAAAGATGGCCGCTTAAAAGCAGGAAGCACCAGCGTGACCACACAGTGCAGAGAAGGTAGGTACTGTGCAGGTAAAGATATGTTGACTGGGTGAAAGGAGGAGGCACCAGTTCGACTCCAGGATGCAGGGAAGGTAGGTAATGTGCAGGTAAAGAAAGATATGTTGTCTGGGTGATGGCAGGAAGCAACAGCGTGTATGGGTGAAAGAAAGAAGCACCAGTGTGACCCCAGGATGCAGGGAAGGTAGGTAATGTGCAGGTAAAGATATGTTCAACGGGTAAAGGCAGGAAACACCAGCAAAAGTTGGTCCTGTGCATCGCTGCTTGCAGCTTTAATTCTTCTTGTTCTTGGTATAGTATCTAACTATTCATTGAAAATATATCAATAATATTTTGACCAAAATACCACCTTTATTATAATCGGAATATTTGTAAATGTTAATAAGTACAAATACACACACGGGAAGGTTAAAAAAAGTCACTATTTTGCATGTTTTGTGTGCTTCACTAAGAGTGTTTTAGTCTTTCTATTTGATCTGTTTTAACGGCCAAACTTGTATTGTTTTAAATTTCGGTTTGTACTTTCGCACTCTTAAAATATATTTTAACGTAAAGTGCTTAACAAAATGAAATATGACCAAAAATGACCACATTTCAATGGTCAAATCAATGCTGCAACCTGACATTGAATAAACAACCTCAAAATTGTTTGTGTTGTAGGATATTGGTTGGAAAATGACCAAATTTCAATAGTCAAATAATTGAATAAACATCCTCAAAAAGTATGTTGTTTCAACGTTGCATTTGTGTTAGAAAATGACCAAATTTCAACCCAACATTGATTAAACGTTGACAAAAAGCAACCTGATATTGAATAATGTTTGGTTTCAAGGTTGTGTTCATTTCGTAGAATATTGTTTGGGAAATGACCACATTTCAACGGTCAAATCAATGTCACAACCTGATATTGAATAAACATCCTTTAAAAAGCATGTTGTTTCAAATTCATATTTTGTTGTAGAATATTAGTGGAAAATGACCAAATATCACTGGTCGAATCAATCATGGGATCATGTTTTATTTTGGTCATGTTTTGTTCTGTTTTTTGGACAATCAGTTCCTTTTTTTGCACTTCCTGTTTTGTGTTGTTACCACAGCAACTCATTAGCTTTCACCTTGTCCTCATGTCTCACACCTGTTTGCACTAATCACCTGTATTATTTAAACCTGCAGTTGCCAGGTGGTCAGCCTGGCAACTTTACCTCAACTTCCTTCATGCCATGCCATGCCTGTTTTATCATTCTGTCCATGCCACAGTAGTTTTTTTTATGTCACAGTTATAGAGTTTTGGTTTTGTTTTGTCCATAGTCATGCCATGATGCTAGTTTTTGTTTCATAGCCAAGTTTTGTACTTCCGCCCTCGTGCGCGCCTTTTGTTCGCTTCCTTTGTTTGTAGTTTGTTAGTAAAAGAAATAAATATGTACCTTTATTCACGCTTTGCTCGTGCCAACTTTCCTTTGCATCGGAAAAACAGGTCCTAAGTCTGGACAGTTACAACCTGATGTTGAATAAATGTTGATAAAAAGCACGTTGTTTCCTTTGTTTTGTTGCTTCCTTTGTTTGTAGTTTGTTAGTAAAATAAATAAATATGTACCTTTATTCACGCTTTGCTCGTGCCAACTTTCCTTTGCATCGGAAAAACAGGTCCTAAGTCTGGACAGTTACAACCTGATGTTGAATAAATGTTGATAAAAAGCACGTTGTTTCCTTGGTTTTGTTGCTTCCTTTGTTTGTAGTTTGTTAGTAAAAGAAATAAATATGTACCTTTATTCACGCCTTGCTTGTGCCAACTTTCCTTTGCATCGGAAAAACAAGTCCAAGTCTCGACAGTTACAACCTGATGTTGAATAAATGTTGACAAAAAGCACGTTGTTTCAACGTTGTATTTGTGTTGTAGATTATTGTTTGGGAAAGGACCAAAATTCAATGGTCAAATCATTGATTAAAGGTCGTCAAAAAGCATGTTGTTTCAACGTTGTTTTTGTGTTGTAATGTAATGGTGATTTGACCTTTGACATTTAGTCATTTTCCAACCAATATTCTACAACACAAATACAATTTTGAGGTTGTTTATTCAATATCAGGTTGTAATGTTGATTTGACCATTGACATTTGGTTGGAAAATGACCGAATTTCAATGGTCAAATTAACGTTGGAACCCAACATTGATTAAACGTTGACAAAATGCATGTTGTTTCAACGTTGTATTTGTTTTGTAGAATATTAGTGGAAAACGACCAGATGTCAACGATCAAATCAACATTACAACCCGATATTGTTGTCAAAAATGTTGTTGTTTCAACGTTGTATTTGTGTTGTAGAATATTGGTTGGGAAATGACCAAAATTCAATGGTCAAATAATTGATTAAACGTTGTCAAAAAGCATGTTGTTTCAACGTTGTTTTTGTGTTGTAATGTAATGTTGATTTGATCTTTGACATTTAGTCATTTTCCAACCAATTTTCTACAACACAAATACAATTTTGAAGTTGTTTATTCAATATCAGGTTGTAATGTTGATTTGACCATTGACATTTGGTTGGAAAATGACCGAATTTCAATGGTCAAATTAACGTTGGAACCCAACATTGATTGAACGTTGACAAAATGCATGTTGTTTCAATGTTGTATTTGTTTTGTAGAATATTAGTGGAAAACGACCAGATGTCAACGATCAAATCAACATTACAACCCGATATTGTTGTCAAAAATGTTGTTGTTTCAATGTTGTATTTGTTTTGTAGAATATTAGTGGAAAACGACCAGATGTCAATGGTCAAATCAACATTACAACCCGATATTGTTGTCAAAAATGTTGTTGTTTCAACGTTGTATTTGTGTTGTAGAATATTGGTTGGGAAATGACCAAAAT
Source organism: Nerophis ophidion (assembly GCF_033978795.1). Lineage (NCBI taxonomy): Eukaryota > Metazoa > Chordata > Actinopteri > Syngnathiformes > Syngnathidae > Nerophis > Nerophis ophidion. The sequence continues at coordinate 75,967,423 of NC_084619.1, forward strand.
TCAATGGTCAAATCATTGATTAAAGGTCATCAAAAAGCAAGTTTCAACGTTGTTTTTGTGTTGTAATGTAATGGTGATTTGACCATTGACATTTGGTTAGAAAATGACCAAATGTCAATGGTCAAATCAACATTACAACCCGATATTGTTGTCAAAAATGTTGTTGTTTCAACGTTGTATTTGTGTTGTAGAATATTGGTTGGAAAATGACCAAAATTCAATGGTCATATCATTGATTTAATATCGTCCAAAAGCATGTTGTTTCAACGTTCTATTAATGTTGTAGAATCCATCCATCCATCCATTTTGTACCGCTTGCCCCTTTTTGAAGTCGCGGCGGGTGCTAGAGCCAATTTCATCTGCATTTAGGCGGAAGGCGGCATACACCCTGGACAAGTCGCCACCTCATAACAGGGCCAGTGTTGTAGAATATTAGTGGAAAATGACCAAATCTCAACGTTACGACCTGACGTTGAATAAACGTTGACAAAAAGCATGTTGTTTCAACGTTGTTTTTGTGTTGTAATGTAATGTTGATTTGATCTTTGACATTTGGTCATTTTCCAACCAATTTTCTACAACACAAATACAATTTTGAAGTTGTTTATTCAATATCAGGTTGTAATGTTGATTTGACCATTGACATTTGGTTGGAAAATGACCAAATTTCAATGGTCAAATTAACGTTGGAACCCAACATTGATTAAACGTTGACAAAATGCATGTTGTTTCAACGTTGTATTTGTTTTGTAGAATATTAGTGGAAAAAGACCAAATGTCAATGGTCAAATCAACATTACAACCCGATATTGTTGTCAAAAATGTTGTTGTTTCAACGTTGTATTTGTGTTGTAGAATATTGTTTGGAAAATGACCAAAATTCAATGGTCATATCATTGATTTAATATCGTCAAAAAGCATGTTGTTTCAATGTTGTATTTATGTTGTAGAATCCATCCATCCATCCATTTTCTACCGCTTGCCCCTTTTTGGAGTCGCGGCGGGTGCTAGAGCCAATTTCATCTGCATTTAGGCGGAAGGCGGCATACACCCTGGACAAGTCGCCACCTCATAACAGGGCCAGTGTTGTAGAATATTAGTGGAAAATGACCAAATCTCAACGTTACGACCTGACGTTGAATAAACGTTGACAAAAAGCATGTTGTTTCAACGTTGTATTTGTTTTGTAGAACATTGGTTGGAAAATGACCAAATGTCAATGGTCAATTCAACATTACAACCCGATATTGTCGTCAAAAATGATGTTGTTTCAAGGTTGTATTTGTCTTTTAGAATATTGGTTGTGGGGAAAAAGCTCTGAAGACGACTGATGGTGACACAACTCACACCTCATTCAATTCTCCCTGTGATTATATCATCTTCCAGCCCCATTCAGGCTGGTGTGTCCTTTACCTCTTCAAAAACTCCATGTACTCCGTGTGCTTGATGAGGCCCGTCCTCATCATGATGGTCTGGAAGCATTGGCGGTCGATGGCCCACAGCTTCACGTTTGTCAGCGCTGGGAAGACAAACGCACAAAAGGTGAGATTTTCCGTGTTATTCATGCAAACAGAATAATATACTGGAGCAGCCCACGCCTTGGCAGCTGCAAATGTTGCGCATACAGATGAGGCAGCCGATGAATACGCTGCTTTAAGCAACCGAAGTCGGTACGAGGCTGGAATCATCCTTTTTCTCACGTTTGAAAAAAAAAATACAATTGCATCACTCCATTTGAATTCCCTGTTAAAGCTTGCAATATTGCAAATATTCATGTTTTTGGAATTCCAGGAACTTTTGTCAAGGTGTGGACTTTGGTGTGGTTTGTTTTCCCGAGGTGCAAAGCGACTGGATCGGACACGACGTGAAGGTAACGACATATTTTAATCTTAATTCAAAAAAAGGAGCAAACGAAAGGCGATCACAGGCTATGAAACAAAACTATTACTACAACATGAACTAGGACATAAAACAAAACTTGCAAACTATGGCATGAATAACAAAACTTACGGGGAACGAGAAAAGAGGATGGATCATCAGCATGGAGCAAGGGTGTGTAGAGGATGGTGATGTAGCCAGGCTGACTGCCTGGCAACTACAGGCTTTAATGATGCTGTGGTGATTAACAGGTGCAAATGAAGCAGGTGCATGACATGACAAAAACAAACAAGAGTGCCCAATGAGTCCAAAACCAAACAGAACGTGACCACTGTAGCTGACGAAGGTCGCACATGTGGCGTTGACTCATAAATAGCTTTGCTTCTGTCTTGCTGATTGAGTCTGTTCTTAAAAAAACAAAACAAAAAACAAAAACTCTTTATTGTCTTTCAACAGTTCCCAACCGAGCTTTTCCCCAGCGAATTCAATTTGTGTTCGCCCCAAAGGCAAATGCAATGCCTGCTGCAAACTGATGGCATCTTATGCTCTACAACAAGATGCAGTCGCGATCAAAAGAACATCATCTCATGGCTGTCGTGAGTTTCCAATCATTTCTACAACTCTTATTTTTTTGTGATAGAATGATTGGAGCATATATCTATCTAATCCTCAATTTTCATTATCCCATTTACTCTCTGGAAAACAGCAGTTCCATTGGCAGAAAAACAGGCTCAGAGCATAATGCTACCACCACCATGCTTGACAGTAGGTGTGGTGTTTCTGGGAATAAAGCTCTTCACCTTTTCTCCTCCAAACATATTGCTGGGTATTGTGGCCCAACAGCTCCATTCTTGTTTCGTCCGACATCACGCGTGCGGGATTATCTGGACACTTGAACCTCAAAACTTATGTTCAGACTTAAACCTTGGACATAAATGACGAGATGGAAAGAAATTCGTTCATAAATCTGCACAAAATAACGCGAGAAGAAACATGAATTGGACATCATGTGGACTATAAGAAACCAAAAAAAAAATAAATCAAATTATATGGTGGCGACCTGTCCAGGGTGTAAACTGCCTTCTGCCCGGATGCAGCTAAGATAGACTCCAGCTCTCCCCCGCGACCCCAAAAGGGACAAGCAGTAGAAAATGGATGGATGGATGGATGACTCTAACAAAATATATCCATATTGGTGTATGTATACTTCAAAGTCAAAGTAAAGAACCAATAATTGTCACACACAATGGTGGTTTTATTCTCTGCATTTGACAAAAATCACCCTTGTTCAACCCCTGGGAGGTGAGGGGAGCAGTGAGCAGCAGCGGTGAAAGCGCCCGGGAATCATTTCTGTTGATTTAACCCCCAATTCCAAGCCTTGATGCTGAGTGCCAAGCAGGGAGGTAATGGCTCCCATTTTTATAGTCTTTGGCCGGGGTTTGAACTCACAACCGGACACTCTAACCACTAGGCCACTGAGCAGATACGGACTTGTCATTATCATCCATTATCATATGGTATACTCCTTCTGAAGTTGTCATGTATCCTTCATATCTGCTGTTGAAACTTTAAGACTATATAAAAAAAAATTTCCCGTATCCCTTCTCGGTGAATGTCTGTCAAATTACGAATATATAATACATAGAATAAATACATTCATTCATTCATACGTGTTGGTTCTTTTATGAATTTATTATGGCTCTACTGAAAATGTGAGCATATGTACTGGGTCAAAAGTATACGTACAGCAATGTTAATATTTGCTTTAATGTCCCTTGGCAAGTTTTCGCAGCTCAGCTCCATTTTTGTTTCATCCGACCACGGAACTTTCCTCCAGAAGGTCTTATCTTTGTCCGTGTGGTGTCAGATGAAACAAAAATGGGGCAGTTTGGCCCCAATACCCAGCAATGTGTTTGGAGGAGAAAAGGAGAGGCCTTTAATCCCAGGAACACCACACCTACCGTCAAGCATGGTGGTGGTAGTATTATGCTCTGGGCCTGTTTTGCTGCCAATGGAACTGCTGCTTTACCAAGAGTAAATGGGACCATGAAAAAGGAGGATTACCTCAAATTCTTCAGGACAAGCTAAAATCTTGTACTTTGGCACTTTAAAATCTATCTAAATGAAAAGTGTGTAGCAAAATAAAATATGTATTTTTTTACTCTCTCCAGCGGTCATTGAAAAATGACACAATTCCATTGGTCAAATCAACGTTACAACCTGATATTAAACAAACGTTGACAAGAAGCATGTTGTTTCAATGTTGTATTTGTGTTGTAGAATATTGGTTAGAAAATGACCACATTTCAATGATCACATCAACGTCACAACCTGACATTGATTAAACGTCGTCAAAAAGCATGTTGTTTCAATGTTATGTTTGAGTTGCTGAACGCCAGGACCTAATAAACGTTGATAAAAAGCACTTTGTTTCAACGTTGTATTTGTGTTGTAGAATCTTGGTTAGAAAATGACCAAATTTTAATGGTCAAATCAATGTTGCAACCTGATATTGGATAATGTTTGGTTTCAAGGTTGTGTTCGTCTCGTAGAATATTGATTGGGAAATGACCACATTTCAATGGTCAAATCAACATTACAACCTGAAATTGAATAAACGTTGACGAAAAGCACGTTGTTTCAACGTTGTATTTGTGTTGTAGAATATTAGTTGGAAAATGACCAAAATTAAATGGTCGAATCAACGTCCGAACCAGACAAAAAAAGCATGTTGTTTCAACGTTGTATTTGTGTTGTGGAATATTAGTTAGATAATGACCAAATTTCAACGGTCAAATCAACGTTTTAACCTGATATTGAATAAACATCCTCTAGAACATGTTGTTTCAATGTTGTATTTGTGTTGTAGAATATTGGTTGGGAAATGACCACAATTCAATGGTCAAATCAACGTCAGAACCCAACATTGACTAAACGTCGTCAAAAAGCATGTTGTTTCAACGTTATGTTTGAGTCGCTCAACGTCAGGACCTACTTCAACAAGAATTTAACGTTGTTTCAACGTCTACTGCCTACTGGGATATTGTGGATTTATCAACATTATATCAATATTTTGATAAATAGAGAGCCTAATATTAACTTTAGTAGACCACGCACCTGACAACTGTACATAGCAGATGGGTCGGGACTACAATTAGACAATTTAACTTAGACTTAGACTTCCTTTTTATTTTCATTCAAATTTGAACTTTACAGTACAGATAAGGACGGCATTTTGTCACATTAGCTCAGGGTAGAGCAGGATAAAAGAGCAATAAGATGCAGATATAAATAAATAGATTCCTGTACAAATATATATATTGGACTTTTGCATATGCATCCAGGTTTATGGATGTATGTTATATTGTCTTTGTATTCCAGCCAGTTAATCCATTTTTGGGGGGCATTGAGGAGATTATTATGATGCGTTCAAGAGTCTTACGGCCTGAGGGAAGAAGCTGTTACCGAACCTGGGGGTTCTGCTCCGGAGGCTGCGGAACCTCTTTCTAGAGTCCAGCAGTGAAAACAGTCCTTGGTGGGTGTGGGAGGAGTCTTTGCTTATTTTCTGAGCCCTGGTCAGGCAGTGGCTTTTTGTGATTTCCCGGATAGGAGGAAGAGGAATCCTCATCCTTCACCACTCTCTGCAGAGACTTCCAGTCTGGGGCATTGCAGGCTCCAGTCCAGACAGAGATGCAGTCTGTCAGCAGGGTCTCTATATTGTCTCTGGAGAATGTGCTGAGAACAGGGGGGTGGGGGGGCTGAGCTCTTTTTCATCTGAAGCAAAAAGTGCATGCGCTGCTGAGCTCTTTTTATAAGCGCTCCAGTGTGTAGGGACCGGGTCATGTTGTCACTTACCTGCACCGCCAGGAACTTGGTGCTGCTTAGCATCTCTACTGCTGTGCCGTTGATGAAGACTGAAGCATGGCTGGACTGCTGCTTCCTGAAGTCAACCATGATCTACTTGGTCTTGTCCACGTTCAGGACCAGGTTGTTGGTTCTGCACCAGTCAACCTTGATGTTTCAACTCCTCCTTGCAGTCCATGTCGTTGTTGTCACAGATGAGGCCCACCACTGTCGTGTTGTCCACATACTTCACAATAAGGTTAGTAGTGGACCTGGTCATGGCTCATCAATGTTACCTCTGGTAAGAACAGGAGGCACTGTGCTGAAAGAAGTTGAGGACTTCAAATACCTGGTCAAGTCAACTGAGCAAGATCTAAAAGTGAGGAAGGCACTTGCATGGAGAGCCCTGAACGCCATGACCAGTGTATGGAACTCCAACCTCCCCCGCCAAGTCAAACTCAGCTTCTTCTACATGACAGTTGATTCCGTTCTCCTCTATGGCAGCGAATGCTGGACCCTGAAGCCAACCCTGGACAAGTCTCTGGATGGTTGCTACACCAGGATGCGACGTGCAGTGCTTAACATCAACAAGAGTGCACATGTAACCAACAGAATCCTCTACAGGGGAATACCAAGGGTGAGCGAGAAGATTGCTGTAAGGAGAATGAAACTAGCAGGACACTGTCAAAGGCATCAGGAGCTGCCAGCCAGAAAATTGGTGCTGCGGTAACCAACACATGGGCATCGGTCAAGAGGACGTCCCACACAAACATACGTGGACATACTCAAGAAGGATGCAAGAGTTCAGAGACCCAAGGAACTGGCCAAATGTATGGAGAATCGGAATGAAGGGAAGCAACGATGGAAGGCTCGTCTGAGGACGACCTAGAGAATGTGAATAGTAGTGGACTCAGGACGCAGCCCTGGGGGGAGTCGGTGCTCAGGGAGATGGACCTGGAGGTGTTGTCGCCCGCTCTCCCAGACCGAGGTCTGTCTGTGAGGAAGTCAAGCAGCCAGTTGCAGAGGAGGGTTCTGAATCCAAGGGAGGCCAGTTTGCTCACAGATGTTGCGGGATGACGGTGTTGAACTCCGAGGTTCAGTATCTTCTTTTTCTACTGGAAAAAAAACATAACACCATTCCTAATGCCGTCAAAGGAACAGACCTGCACTTTATCGATTGTGCCAGTGAATCATGCGGGTGTTTCAGGCATCAAGAAGGGCAGACTGGTAGGTGTCATAAAGAGCGGCGACAAGTCGTTAAAAGTCCCTCCATTAAAGTGTGTTTCATTGTCCTCCGTGGGGCCCAAACTCTGGTGAAGAGACGTCCCACGTGGCTGTGAGGGAGTCCTCTGTGCAACTTGGCATTGGCGTAGCTCGCCTCTATTTTTCCTAATGGCTTTATTTGCCTCATTATTCCCGCTTTAGCTTGGGTGTCGTTATTTTCCCTATAATAAAAGCTCATTATTTGACTCCGGTGCTGGGGAGCGGCGCACGAGAACTATCGGGGAGGATTAAAAAAAATATAAAGACCACTGTGTTGTGTTTTTGTCAGCCCGGCTTTTGGTAGTATTCAATCAGCTGAGTGGTAAGTTGATCCTGCTAATATGTTTATTATTAGCGTAGTTCTCGTTTCTAGTCGTGTTGAACAGAACTACATTTTCCTGGAATGTGTTTCTAATGTTTCGACGTGAAAGAAGCAAAAATAATGTACTGACCAGACTAAGAAAATATTGGTCTGTCCTACAAGCAGGACCACAAACAGGATCAATGCCCTTGAACCTAGTAGTAAGTAGGGATGGGTACTAAATCCGGTCCTTTTTTGGCACCCACCAAATCCTACGGGGCACTGGTTCATGTAAAGTCCAGCAATTACAGGTTATGATACACTTGGCGATTGCTCCAGCAGCACTGAGAGCAGACTCGGCCCAACTACCTCTGGGCTGTTGTTGGGATCTGTAAGTCTCGGAAGACAATGGATTGGCGCCCCTTGGACATGTTGTAGTTGGTCATGCAGGGTCTGCTGTGGCGGTACAGACAAACACGGGAGTGACCGTCTCTGTTGCACTTGGTGCATTTGGAGGTGGAGTCAGCTACAGGAAGTAGTTGCTTGGTCTTTCTCTGAGGTCACTTCTCATCTGCAAGCTGGCGGAGTTTTGCCTCGCCAGCTTTCAGTCCAGTGTTCAAGGTGTATCTCCAGCTGGATCTGTCCTGAGCAAGCTCTTCTCAGGTGTTCAGGTCCATGTGGAGCGCTCTAAGGTCACGCTTGCAGACATCCTTGAAGCGGAGATGTGGCCGTCCTGTCCTGCTATTGAAGGGAGGCAAGCTCTGTGTAGAGCAGGGGTCGGGAACCTTTTTGGCTGAGAGAGCCAAAAAGACAAATATTTTAAAATGTATTTCCGTAAGAGCCATATAATATTTTTTTTTACACTGAACAAAACTAAACGCGTGCATTTTTAAGTAAGACCAACATTTCTAGAGTATAATAGGTGTCTTATTCGTTGTAATAACATTGTTATTCTCGAGCTAACTGTGGAGGGGGCGTGGCCTGCTGGCCTGCCGCGAACAGGGGTGTGCCAGGACCGGCCTCGAAATCAGCGACAGGTGCTTAGATGGCCCACCTGTGCCTTGTTATCTAATCACCTGTCGCTCTGTTATAAGCAGCAGCCAGGAGGAGAGACGGGGATGGGGCTGGAGCCAGAGCGCGAGCGAAAACGAAAGAGAAAAATACAATTGCTGAAAAGGAACTGAGAGACTTATTGAAAAATAAAACAATATTGTAACCCTGAAACAGGCTCTCATGTTGGTCCTTGGTGGTCTGAAGAACCCCCAGGAGGGCAAGACCCACACTAACCAAGAATAAATAAATAACTTCTTACCATTAACGCAAATTCTTGAACAGGTGCGGTAGAAAACAGATGGATGGATTGAAAATGCATGAGAATGTTTTATATTTTGAATATTATTTTTAACACTGTGATTCCAAGTGGAATTATTCATTATTTATCAGGTTAAGCAATGTCAGCTCAGATTTATCCGAGAGCCAGATGCAGTCATCAAAAGAGCCACATCTGGCTCGCGAGCCATAGGTTCCCTACCCCTGGTGTAGAGGATGTCTATGGGGATCTGGACATCGTCCATTCGACGCACATGACCCTATCCTACCGGGCACTGGTTCATGTAAAATCCAGCAACGCCAGCTTATGATACACTTGGCGATCACTCCAGCAGCACTGAGAGCAGACTCGGCCCAACTACCTTTGGGTTGTTTTTGGAATCCGTAAGTCTCGGAAGACAATGGATTGGCGCCCCTTGGACATGTTTTAGTTGGTCATGCAGGGTCTGCCGTGGCTGCACAGACACACACGGAACAAAATCATGCAGAAACTTGTGGATGGCTACCAGAAGCCAAGGGACATGTAAGCAAATATTAACATTGCTGTAGCGTTGTAGAAATGATTGGAAACTCAAGACAGCCATGACATTATGTTCTTTACAGGTGTATGTCAACTTTTGACCAGGACTGAGTGTCTCAGCACACAGCAACCTTCAAGGGTAAAAACTGCTAGAAACAAAGCACCACACCCACATCTGCGGTCCTCTCCAAGGTTTCTCATAGTCATTCACATTGACATCCCACTGGATTGTTGAGTTTTTCCTTGCCCTGATGCGGGATCCGAGCCAAGGATGTCGTCGTGGCTTGTGCAGCCCTTTGAGACACTCGTGATTTAGGGCTATATAAATCAACATTGATTGATTGACTGATATTGGCTCCATGTGTCGAGCTCAGACAAAAACTGCGCCCATAAACTGCTCACCAGGAGTCCTTTTCCCCGCCCCCCTCGACCATATCTGCTCACAGGTGACAGCAAACGAGAGTTGTCATCTAAATCTGCAAAGGAATGATTATCTTCTAGTTTGGCACACGAGTGGGAGGTTGGACGTCATCAGCGGCCACCCAGTGGAATGGTTCCGGGTGGGTGGGTGGGTGGAGGAGGTGTGCGCTGGGAAATAAGAAGTGTGGCAGATGCCCAGCAGCAGAGCGGCCGAGCTGGTAAAACACATTACTCCGAGGCTGCGCTAAATTGCAGCGAGACCCTGGGAAGCAGTTATCTGCTGGCCACGCGGGGCGCTGATGAATGTTGTAGCGCTCACGGGGCGCCAATTAGCTTCGCAGCTTTGCCACGACGTGCAACCTCAAGGCTGAGCGGGAGGAATGAAAGCTCTGACGGAATTTTGGGAGTGTGGAAGGAGGATTAATGGATTTTTCTATTTATTTTTTTGCAAGGGACACATGACGTGCATCGATAGTAAACAGCGGAAGCACTGGCGGGGGAGCGCCTAGTCCTATTAAAACTATCTTTGGGAAGCCAGCTACTACATTCTCACAGTTGTTTGTGCAATAAAATAAATAGAAAGGCCTGGCTCTCAGTCTCCGTTCTAATTCATCCCAAAAGTGTTCTATCTGAGTTCAGGTCAGGACTCTGTGCAGGCCAGTCAAGTTCATCCACACCAGACTCTGTCTGTAGAAGCCAGCTACTACATTGTCACAGTTATATAGCTATAAATAGTCTAAATGTCAGTGAAGGGCAGTAAAAAGCTACGTGTCGCTAAGCTACGTAGCTTAGCTACATTTTACAGTAGTTTGGCTACTTTTTTAACGAGTAGTAAACACTGGAAGCACTGGCAGGAGAGCGCCTAATCCTATTAAAACTATCTTTGGGAAGCCAGCTACTACATTCTCACAGTTATTTGTGCAATAAAATTAATAGAAGGCCTGGCTCTCAGTCTCCGTTCTAATTCATCCCAAAAGTGTTCTATCAGAGTTCAGGTCAGGACTCTGTGCAGGCCAGTCAAGTTCCTCCACACCAGACTCTGTCTGTAGAAGCCAGCTACTACATTGTCACAGTTATTTGTGCATTAAAATATCAAATAACATTCAAAGTAACACGAAAAGAAGCTTGAAAACCTGATGAAAATGAGTCAACATTGCTGCTGAAAATAGTCTAATTACACTATAATGCCAATAGTATCTGCCTTGACTCACAGATGAACCTGAAGTGCCATCCCATTCCTAACCTGTTAGGTTTGATATGATGTCGCTCCTCCTTTTGCAGCTATTACAGCTTCAACTCTTCTGGGAAGGCTGTCCACAAGGTTGCGGATTGTTTTTATAGGAGTTTTCCGAGGATGTTGGCCGAGAAGCCCTGGCTCTCAGTCTCCCTTCGAATTCATCCCAAAAGTGTTCTATCTGAGTTCAGGTCAGGACTCTGTGCAGGTTAGTCAAGTTCATCCACACCAGACTCTGTCTGTAGAAGCCAGCTACTACATTGTCACAGTTATTTGTGCATTAAAATATCAAATAACATTCAAAGTAACACGAAAAGAAGCTTGAAAACCTGATGAAAATGTGTCATTATTGCTGCTTAAAATAGTCTAAATACACTATAATGCCAATAGTATCTGCCTTGACTCACAGATGAACCTGAAATGCCATCCCATTCCTGACCTGTTAGGTTCGATATGATGTCGCTCCTCCTTTTGCAGCTATTACAGCTTCAACTCTTCTGGGAAGGCTGTCCACAAGGTTGCGGAGTGTGTTTATAGGAATTTTCCACCATTCTTCCAAAAGCACATCGGTCGAGAAGGCCTGGCTCTCAGTCTCCCTTCGAATTCATCCCAAAGGTGTTCTATCGGGGTTCAGGTCAGGACTCTGTGCAGGCCAGTCAAGTTCACATCATCATCCATGTCTATATGGACCTTGCTTTATGCACTTTGTAACCTATACGTGCTACAAAGCAATGCACTTAATATATTTATAGGGTGTTATGGGCTAGGAACAGAAGACTAGTTTCAACTCATAGAGAGAGGCGGAGCTTGAGTTGTAGTTTGGTTGACACCGTGTATTAGAGACTTAGTGATGGACAGCAGATATATACACACACAATGAGTTGAATGGCCATTCAACATGAAAGTAATTTAAGGAGAAAAACACAAGTAATCAGAAATGTAATCGATCTCTCATGTCCTGTCTCCTGGCTACTTCCTGCTATCGGCTTATAAGCACCACCAATTGGACCACGGCGGTCACGTGACAAGGGAGGAGTGCGCAGAGTTGCCAAAGATTAACTACGGCAAGAGCATACCAGTCACTTCCGGCTACCGGTATATGCCTACAGCTGATTGGACTGTGGCGGTCACGTGACTAGGAAGTGCACAAAGAGTAATAGCAAGACAAGAGCCTAATAGTCTCCGCAAATGTATTTGATACCTGCGTTACACCTTCATGTTGGAAGAGGAAGGGACCCACTCCAAACTCTTCCAACAAAGTTGGGTAGCATGGAATTGTCCAAAAAAGTTTTGGTATCCTGGAGCATTCAACTGGAACTAAGGAGCCAAGCCCAAATCCTGAAAAAAAAAACCCACACCATAATTGCTCTTGAAATACAAAGTGTGTCTCCTCGGGTGCCGTGGATGTCAATCAGGTGACCAAAGTGACTCATTTTTAGGTCGATTTTCTTAATGCCTGGCCGGCCATGGACGGACTCACCCCCCGCCATCCACCTAACCGCCACGCCTGTTCTAAGCCGTGGACAAAGTTGCAAAGTGGTGCAGAATTTGTGGGGTTTGCTTGTATTTTTGTCAATCGGCACGACCGCTGTATGCGTAAATCCTGCAGGGACTGGATGAAGGAGAGCGAGTCATTAAAAAAATAACAAACGCATGAGAAAATAAGGTAAGAATTTTGTGTTGAATAATAGCATGAAGTCAGGAACAATCCATTCATGTAGAAGCTCCTTCCTGCAGGTGATGATTCCAGCACTTTCCGATGATTAGAAAGTGATCTCCACAACTAATGAGCGCCTGCATTAAGAGGTCTCACTCGGGTGTATTATTATAATCAGCAGCAGCATTTCAACTGTGTCGGAGCTTTTATTCATTTATTTATTTCTTTTTTCTTGGAGCTTATCAAACTTGACTTTGCCAGCAACTTAGCCTGAGTTGTTTTCCCCAAATGTGCAGAAAGAAGCAGGCAGGAAGAGCGCAGGCTCCATTTCCCTAAAGTCATTAAAAAAAAGCAACAGTTTGGCCGCGCGATCGCATTTCCGTGGAATCAGAGCGTGAGAAAGTAGGCCGAGGTCATTAGACGCCACTTTCTGTCACTTACGCTAAAAGGAGGTAAACTACCATTTGTCTCGATTACCTCCACCAGGGAGCTTTCTTGGCGGCGACCGAGCGTGGGATTAGGATCCCACTTGTTCCATAATTGCACCCTCTGTGCAAAGTACAAACCCCGTTTCCAGATGAGTTGGGAAATTGTGTTAGATGTAAATATAAACAGAATACAATGATTTGCAAATCCTTTCATGTTCAAACTCATAAACTTTTTTTTTTTTTTTTTTGCAAATAATCATTAACTTTAGAATTTGATGCCAGCAACACGTGACAAAGAAGTTGGGAAAGGTGGCAATAAATACTGATAAAGTTGAGGAATGCTCATCAAACACTTATTTGGAACATCCCACAGGTGTGCAGGCTAATTGGGAACAGGTGGGTGCCATGATTGGCTATAAAAACAGCTTCCCAAAAAATGCTCAGTCTTTCACAAGAAAGGATGGGGCGAGGTACACCCCTTTGTCCACAACTGTGTGAGCAAATAGTCAAACAGTTTAAGAACAACCTTTCTCAAAGTGACATTGCAAGAAATTTAGGGATTTCAACATCTACGCTCCATAATATCATCAAAAGGTTCAGAGAATCTGGAGAAATCACTCCACGTAAGCGGCATGGCCGGAAACCAACATTGAATGACCGTGACTTTCCATCCCTCAGACGGCACTGTATCAAAAACCCACACCAATCTCTAAAGGATATCACCACATGAACTCAGGAACACTTCAGAAAACCACTGTCACTAAATACAGTTGGTCGCTACATCTGTAAGTGCGAGTTAAAGCTCTACTATGCAAAGCGAAAGCCATTTATCAACAACATCCAGAAACGCCGCCAGCTTCTCTGCGCCCGAGATCATCTAAGACAGTGGTCCCCAACCCGGTACCAATCGGTTGGGGACCACTGCAGAAGAATTTTTTATAAAAAAAAAAATATATATATATATATATATATATTTTTTTATTTTTATTTTATTTTATATAAATTAAATCAACATAAAAAACACAATATACACTTACAAATAGTGCAACAACCACAAAAAAACTCCCTTTTTCATGACCAATAAGGAAAAAAAAAGGAAAAAAAAGGACCCCCCCACCCCCCGGGCCGCGGGACAAATTATTAAGCGTTGACGGGTCCGCGGATACAAAAAGGTTGGGGACCACTGATCTAAGATGGACTGATGCAAAGTGGAAAAGTGTTCTGTGGTCTGACGAGTCTACAAATCTACAAATAATTAAAAAAAAAACCCAGACAGTTTCTTAATCAGTCCCAAAATGTAATCACTTGTTCCTCATCCTATTTTGGTATGTGCTCATTACTTTGTCTCCGTGGGTGGAGGCGGGACCACAAGCATGTGTGCTGACTGTCTCAATGACATTCAGACTTTACTCGTTGTGGCGGCATCTCCTCATCCGCCAGAAATGTGTCCCGTGAAAAAAACATCTGACCGTGACTCCCTAATAACTAAAGTTCCTTGGGTGAATAATATAAACTCACCACACCGGTATGTTTTAGTGCTTTCATGGCGAGCTTACCTGCGACGAGGTGGCGACTTTTCCAGGGTGTATCCCGCCTACCGCCCAAATACAGCTGAGATAGGCTCCAGCGATTTAGGTCTATCCAAGTAAACATTGATTGATTGATGTGTGCACACGACTAAACTTCTACCGACAAAATACAACTTTTCTCAGCTCTGGCATCCCAGCAAAAATGCAGAAAACGCGCTTGTTTCATCATCTTTATTCTGCAGATGCCACCTGGGCCAACACCGGAGTGGGGGGCAACACCGGAGTGGGGGGGCAACACTGGAGTGGGGGGGCAACACCAGAGTGGGGGGCAACACTGGAGTGGGGGGGCAACACCAGAGTGGGGGGCAACACCGGAGTGGGGGGCAACACTGGAGTGGGGGGGCAACACCAGAGTGGGGGGCAACACCCGGCAGCCACGCGATGTGTAGAAGGAGGCCGACCACCATCTTCTCGCTGCGACGTTACGCACGGGTGTTTCTATTTTTGAACGTCTGGAAGGATGCTATGGGCTTCACGGTGGCAGAGGGGTTAGTGCGTCTGCCTCACAATACGAAGTTCCTGCAGTCCTGGGTTCAAATCCAGGCTCAGGATCTTTCTGTGTGGAGTTTGCATGTTCTCCCCGTGAATGCGTGGGTTCCCTCCGGGTACTCCGGCTTCCTCCCACCTCCAAAAACATGCACCTGGGGATAGGTTGATTGGCAACACTAAAAAATGGCCCTAGTGTGTGAATGTGAGTGTGAATGTTGTCTGTCTATCTGTGTTGGCCCTGCGATGAGGTGGCGACTTGTCCAGGGTGTACCCTGCCTTCCGCCCGATTGTAGCTGAGATTGGCGCCAGCGCCCCCCGCGACCCCGAAAGGGAATAAGCGGTAGAAAATGGATGGATGGATGGATGGATGGAAGGATGCTAAGGTAAGAGTTTCAATGTCCGCCAGCCTCCGTCGTTAAAACTGCCAGACGTGATGCTGGGTTTCCATCAAAAGGCCTAACGAGCAGCCGGGAAAAGAAAAAAACCACACTGGGAAATAGAGCTGATGACGCGGTGACAACAAAAAAATCCCGACAAAGTAAGACCGCCGCTGATGATTTTTAATGCGCGGCGACCCGCATACTAATGAGTCCTCGGTCATAAAAGGCGCAACTGATACATTTTAATTGTTTGTTCTCCTCATTACGGACAATTAAGCAGACAAAAAACATTTGCGGCGGAGGAAATGTGTTTGAATAACCTGATAAATCTCAGCCTGCACAAAGTCAAATGGGGAGGAAATGACGTCCGCGGTTTATCAGCAAGTGGCTTATTTTTAGCTGCCTGGCGGAGGTAATGCTGGGGTTGTGGCAGCTGCCCCCCCCCGCCCCCCTCCCCACCCAACCCTCCCCCCACCCGTAGGCCGGCGTGGTCCACATTGGACGTGGTGAGAAGCGTCTCTGGCGGACAGAAAATATTATCTCACGCTCACATCCTGCTGGGTTAGTGGAGATAAACTACTTTGCAGACTAAGTCATGTGGAGACAAATAGAACTTAGTGGAAGCTAGCTTCAACGTCTGCAGACAACCGGAGAAAATAATGGTCAAAGAATGAATGACTGCCGTGTAAAGTTGTACTCACACTATTTTGTTAGATCCACTATGGACTGGACTCTCACTATTATGTTAGATCCACTATGAACTGGACTTTCACTATTATGTTAGATCCACTATGGACTGGACTCTCACACTATTATGTTAGATCCACTATGAACTGGACTTTCACTATTATGTTAGATCCACTATGGACTGGACTCTCACTATTATGTTAGATCCACTATGGACTGGACTCTCACTATTATGTTAGATCCACTATGGACTGGACTCTCACTATTATGTTAGATCCACTATGGACTGGACTCTCACTATTATGTTAGATCCACTATGAACTGGACTTTCACTATTATGTTAGATCCACTATGGACTGGACTCTCACACTATTATGTTAGATCCACTATGGACTGGACTCTCACTATTATGTTAGATCCACTATGGACTGGACTCTCACTATTATGTTAGATCCACTATGGACTGGACTCTCACACTATTAAGTTAGATCCACTATGGACTGGACTCTCACTATTATGTTAGACCCACTATGGACTGGACTCTCACAATATTATGTTAGACCCACTATGGACTGGACTCTCACACTATTATGTCAGATCCACTATGGACTGGACTCTCACAATATTATGCTAGACCCACTATGGACTGGACTCTCACACTATTATGTCAGATCCACAATGGACTGGACTCTCACAATATTATGCTAGACCCACTATGGACTGGACTCTCACAATATTATGTTAGATTCACTATGGACTGGACTCTCACTATTATGTCAGATCCACAATGGACTGGACTCTCACAATATTATGCTAGACTCACTCGACGTCCATTGCATCCGGTCTCCCTGAGTCATTCACATTGACATCCCACTGGGTTGTGAGTTTTTCCTTGCCCTTACGTGGGCTCTGAACCGAGGATGTTGTTGTGGCTTGTGCAGCCCTTTGAGACACTTGTGATTCAAGGCTATGTCAGTAAACATTGATCATCGATCGATAAGAAGTAATAAAGGTAAAAAAACAGAACTGAAATAAACAGACTACCATCCAATAAAAACAATAATCAATCCTGTACAATATACCAAAAACTGTATAATATCCAGAACAAAACTAGAGTACCGGAGTCAGAAAGTAATGACAATCAGTGTTGGACGTATTGCACTCGAAGGGTAATATTGCACAGTAGGGTATTGGGGTTAGGTACTGTTTAGATCAAAGCACTTTACAGAGTGAAAGCCAATATCTGAGTTAGATATTCAAAGCAGTGTGGGTGTTACTGGGAGCAGGTAAGTCAAGTCTCTTGCCCAAGGACACAACGGCATTGACTAGGATGGCAGAAGCAGGAATCTAACCTGCAACCCTCAAACTGCTGGCACAGCCACTCTACCCACCGAGCTCACATTGTCCCAAAACATTGACCGAGGTTTTTTGTGCCGGGTGGACTCTAAACACTGCATGAAGAGTTGTGTCACAGCAGGGGTCTAAACAATCCAAACCACTTACTGTGTCATTAGCGGAGGGCTTGGTCATCAAGTCCCTCGCCGGTAGAAACCAGGCCAGCAGCACAAAGGAATTAGAGCACATTGTCTCTCCCACCGGATACATAGGAACACTTCCTGGTACCGTGAGTCACATTCTGGTGCTGAGAACACTCATTGTGGTCTTTCCAGTGGGGAATCACACTAAGTTAGAGACCTGGTACGGCATCTATACCCTGACGTGGTACAGTTGTGGGTAGGACTGTCAATGTGAGGCATTCACTTCCCTCAGAAATCTCTCCTAAATTGATGGATCGATAAAGTCCAATCGATTCATCAATAGAATCAGTCAGGCAGTGAGTAGTTTGTGCTGCAGCTAACAAGCCACCAGCTTTATAGTCCACATCCTGACTTACTGTCCAAGGACCTGATTTAAGAGGCTCTGTTGTTATTTGTTGGGAATCCCGAGACACCAATAATACTGTACAGGCCTTAGGATGAGAATTGGTCTAGCTCCAGCCTATCTTGCTGATTGTATTGGACCAGATGTCCAGGCAGGAAATCCATGTTTAAAGAACTCCGGCTTATTAGTGATTCCCAGAGCCCAACAAAAGTCTGCGGGCTATAGAGCGTTTTCTATTGGGGCTCCAGGACTCTGGAATGCCCTCCCGGTAACAGTTAGAGATGCTACCTCAGTAGAAGCATTTAAGTCTCACCTTAAAACTCATTTGTATACTCTAGCCTTTAAATAGACTCCCTTTTTAGACCAGTTGATCTGCCATTAGGGTTAGGGTTAGGGTTAACCCTAACCCTAACACTACTGCTCTGCCCCACTCTAGTTTGTGGAAGGGGGGGGGGCACAGGTCCGATGGCCATGGATGAAGTACTGGCTGTCCAGAGTCGGGACACGGGGTGGACCGCTCGCCTGTGCATCGGTTGGGGACATCTCTGCACATCCAACCCGTCTCTGCTCGGGATGGTCTCCTGCTGGCCTCACTATGGACTGAACTCTCACTATTATGTTAGATCCACTATGGACTGGACTCTCACTATTATGTTAGATCCACTATGGACTGGACTCTCACTATTATGTTAGATCCACTATGGACTGGACTCTCACTATTATGTTAGATCCATTATGGACTGGACTCTCACTATTATGTTAGATCCACTATGGACTGGACTCTCACTATTATGTTAGATCCACTATGGACTGGACTCTCACACTATTAGTTTAGATCCACTATGGACTGGACTCTCACTATTATGTTAAATCCACTATGGATTGGACTCTCACACTATTATGTTAGATCCACTATGGACTAGACTCTCACACTATTATGTTAAATCCACTATGGACTGGACTCTCACTATTATGTTAGATCCACTATGGACTGGACTCTCACTATTATGTTAGATCCACTATGGACTGGACTCTCACTATTATGTTAGATCCACTATGGACTGGACTCTCACTATTATGTTCGATCCACTATGGACTGGACTCTCACACTATTATGTTAGATCCACTATGGACTGGACTCTCACACTATTATGTTAGATCCACTATGGACTGGACTCTCACACTATTATGTTAGATCCACTATGGACTAGACTCTCACTATTATGTTAGATCCACTATGGACTGGACTCTCACTATTATGTTCGATCCACTATGGACTGGACTCTCACACTATTATGTTAGATCCACTATGGACTGGACTCTCACTATTATGTTCGATCCACTATGGACTGGACTCTCACACTATTATGTTAGATCCACTATGGACTGGACTCTCACTATTATGTTAGATCCACTATGGACTGGACTCTCACACTATTATGTTAGATCCACTATGGACTGGACTCTCACACTATTATGTTAAATGTCCTCGCTCCTAAATATTCCAAAGTCAACTTTATTATAAGAAAAGGGAAGAGTTTGGGAACAACAGCAACTCAGCCACCCAGAGGTTGGCCATGTAAACTGACAGAGAGAGGTCAGCAGATGCTGAAGTGCATAGTGCAAAGACGTTCTGGACAGTCAGTTGCTACACAGCTCCAAACTTCATGTCACCTTCCAATTAGCCCACGTACAGTACGCAGAGAAATCATGGAATGGGTTTCCATGGCCGTGCAGCTGCATCTAAGCCATAAATCAACAAGTCCAATGCAAAACCTGGGATGCTGAGTTGTAAAGCACGTCGCCACTGGACTCTAGAGCTGGACTGATGAGTCACGCTTTTCCATCTGGCAATCTGATGGACCAGTCTGGGTTTGCAGGTTGCCAGGAGAACGCTACATTTTGAACTGCAGTGTGTTGAGTGTGAAATTTGGTGGAGGAGGAATTATGATGTGGGGTTGTTTTTCAGGAGTTGGGCTTGGCTTTTTAGATCCAGTGAACAAACTTTGAATACTCCAGGATACCAAAACCTTTTTGGACAGTTCCATGGGATTGCACTTCAAGTTCATATGTGAGTAAAGGCAGGTGGCCAAATACTTTTGGCAATATATATACATACATACATATATATATATATATATATATATATATATATATATATATATATACATATATATATATGTATGATACGTGTATACATGTTAGCTTGTTTACTTCTGTGACGACTGCCTTAAAGTTTTTAATCGATCAATAAGAACTATCAAGCAACTAAAAATGGCCAAACATGGACAAGTGTGGAGAGAGTGTTTTGCATTTTACTGTCATGCTTTGCAATGGATTTAAATGTGTTTCCTCTGTTGTTGATATTTTTTTTTTTATGGTGCATGAATATTTTTTAATGATATCCACAAATTGTGTTATATTGTGTTATGTGCGACCATGTCTGTTCTCATTTTATGTTGGTTTAATTAGAATTTTTTTTGCACCATGACTAGGGAAGGTTGTTTTCATTGAGTCATACAAGTAAATGCAGCGCTTGGGCACATCCATAGCATGATTAATGGTCATAGACTTGATTTACTCATGTTGTGTACAAGGCTAAATTAAAAACATAAATGTAAATTGTCAGTATTTGGCCCTGGCCGTTAAAAGGTTGGACATCCTTGCCTTAAACAGACATTCATTTAGTCTTTTGACAAGTTAAAACAACACTGTGTATGTTCTTATATTTCAATGGTATTATGTAGATTTTTACTGAAATAAAAACAGAGATTATGCTTCAAATATTAAAAAAAAAATACTATTGAATTTCCATGTTTGCCGATCAAATCCAAATGATGTCCATGCAAAGTTTACCACTTTTTGCAACTCAAACACCCGTCAAGGCCAAGCCAACATGTCATTGATGCCAAGATGTTGTTTGTTGTGACAACAGCAAAAGTATTTACCTCTTAAAGTAATCACTAAAAATAGCACTTTCCAATCGTCGCACAAGGATTATTTGCATATAAATGCCCTGGAAGAGCGTTTCTTATTTGAGGTTCCACCTGGAAGACACTGAGTGCTAACCTTTCAAAGCACCCGGAGATTTGGAACAACCTCTGGCTCTGGAACACCTGCGCTTCCACAGAGATGAGGAAGACAACGGCAGCAGGGGCCACACACACACACACACACACACACACACACACACACACACACACACACACACACACACACACACACACACACACACACACACACACACACACACACACACACACACACGCACACACACACACACACACACACACACACACACACATTCGTGCATTTTCAACCCTTCTTGGGACCTACAAAATAATGCCTCCCTCTTTAGGACCACCCTTTCTAGATATATGAAGAGTTTTATTTACAACATTAATAATATTTACATAGTCTGCAAATATAAAAAAGCTTGTTGTGAAAAATGAGTTGGAATTTCACAAGAAAAAGGTCACAGTTTCACAAGAAAAATGTTGGCAGTATTATGATAAAAGTCATCATTTTACTCAACGCAAGTCAAAATTTTACAAGAAAAACAGAACATTTGCGCAATATTATGATAAAAGGTGGAATTTTACTCAATAACAGATGCAATTTTGCAGGAAAAGCTTCAAATTTTGGCAATTTTATGAAAAGGGTCATCATTTTACAAGACAAACTTCACAATTTTCCGAAGAAAACTTTAAAATGTTGTCAATATTATAATAATCGCAATTTTACCAGAAAAGCTTAATATTTTGGAAAATTTTATTAAAAGGGTCAATTTTACACAACAAAAATCACATTTTCCTAAGAAAACTTTAAAATGTTGTCAATATGCTTTCGTCCTCTCCAAGGTTCTCATAGTCATCATTGTCACCGATGTCCCACTGGGTGTGAGTTTTTCCTTGCCCTTATGTGGGCCTACCAAAGATGTCGTAGTGGTTTGTGTTGTGGTTTGTGCAGCCCTTTGAGACACTAGTGATTTAGGGCTATATAAGTAAACATTGATTGATTGATTGAATATAATAATCGCGTTTTTACTCAGCGAAGTCATAATTTTACTCAAAAAATGTAAGACTTTTACAAGGACAACAAAAACAATTGGCAATATTGTGATGAAAGTCGGAATTTTGTATGACAAATGTCACCATTTTGAATTAAAAAGTAATACTTTTACATAAAATTGTTTTAATTTTTTGGACAAAATATTGCAATATTACAGAAACAGAAAGAATATATTCATTATTTACTTCAAGTTATTACAGTATGTATCCATATACATATTTATTTTTTTACATACATTTTGGCCAAAGGGGGCGCATTTTAATTTCTTACACACACTTATTACATATGTTGACCAGAGGGGGAGAACTTCTGATTTTTACACACACTTGTGATTTCATATGTTGACCAGAAGGGGAGTAATTTAAAAACTGACACACAGTCAATTCAAAAAATCCCTCCTTTTTGAGATTACCCTAATTTTGATAGATTTCACCGACAGATGAGATCAAAATTTTAGTTTTTTGTAATGTGCTTAAGTCCGATGACAAAAGAGTCACGGACCACAGATGGCCCCTGTTCCACACTTTGGGCAACACAGCTGTGGAAGCTAACTGTTAATGGTCACTATAGTCTTAGTGCCGTAGTGTGTTTGTTCATCCTCTGGTCACATGTTTGTTCATCCTCTGGTCACATGTTTGTTCATCCTCTGGTCACATGTTTGTTGATCCTCTGGTCACATGTGAGACGCGGGTTGTCTTAAGTACGGGAATCGTAAAATCAGGTGTTCACCAGGCGGGTTTTTTCCGGGGATGAATAGGGAAGTCCTTCTTTAGCTGCCGTCTTATTTCATCATATATCGCTGCCTTTGCAGCTGTCAGTGTTTACTTTTGTATGCACATTAAATCCTGACTTTGGAGCAATGTTCACAGACTCTAGTATTTGGCTCTCTATTAGACGCAATGGTTTTCCCTATTGGTACCGTGATTTTGGTCCTCGTTTGCAAACTACTTTTCCTTATTGATGTCACACCTGGGTGAAGTCTTGTCTGGTTTCATGTTGTCTTGTCATTTCCTGTTTTATTTTGAAAGGTTAACTCTCCCTCTCGTTTTAGGTCACTTGCTTTTCCTCCCGTCAGTGGTCTGATGTCTCTCCTGATTGCCAGATTGTACCCACCTGTGTCTCCCTCCCTGGTGTGTACAAATGTCTGGTCCTCCTCTTGTCTTGTGCCAGAGTATATCGTCTGGCTGCGTCCCTCCAGCTTTGTCCACAGCCTTGAACCACCTTTGATAAATATTGTCTCGCTTTATTTATTGATGTCTTTGTTTCCTCTGAGAGTGATTTTCTGTTGCTTAAGTTTTTCGGGCTAGTCTTTGGTATCTATTTCATAGTGCCTTGTCTTCCTTCTGGAGCGCTTTTAGTATGCTGGCTTCACGACTCCTTTGCATGATTGATTTTTCTTTTTGTAGATAATCGTAGTTTGTTGTTTTTTTGCTATTAGACTCGTATAGAATTTTTTCTGTTGCCTTTTTCCTCCTAATGGAGTGATTTTCTGTTTATTGCCTTATGCCTTTGCTACATTTCCTTTTGTTGCTCAAATATATCACATATTTTGTAGCCACTTTGTTTTGATCACTCCGTTCTAAAGATAGCAAAGAAACCTAATTAAATAAAGTCTGAGTCAATCGTCACGCTTCTGCACCTGAGTCCTCATTTTCGCCAAGTCTTAACAATTGATGTCTGAAGAAGGGTAGAAATACAAGATCACACACACCAAAGCGCAGTAAGGATTCAAACACTGCATCTAGAAAAAAAAAAAAAAACCTGGTCAAATTCTGACTTTGGAGCAATGTTCACAGACTCTAGTATTTGGCTCTCTATTAGATGCAATGGTTTAATGGGTTTTGTGTATTGGGACCATGATTTTGGTCCTAACTCTTTCACCGGTCCTTATATGGACGGTACTTTTCCTTGTTTGATGTCTCAAGAAAGGTAGATATAGAAGAACACACACACGCACACACACGAACGCACACACACACACACACACACACACACACACACACAAACACACACACACACCCCAAAGCACATTAAGGATTTAAACACTGCATCTAGAAAAAAACAAAAAATACCTTGTCAAAAAACACCTTGTCCAAATCCCGACTTTGGAGCAATGTTCACAGACTCTAGTATTTGGCTCTCTATCAGACGCAATGGTTTTTGTGTATTGGGACCATGATTTCGGTCCTAACTTGTTCACCGGTCCTTATATGGACGGTACTTCTCCTTGTTTGATGTCTCATGAAAGGTAGATATAGAAGAACACACACACACACACACACAAACATACACACACACACATACAAACACACATACATATACACACAAACATACACACACATACACACAAACACACACACACATACACACAAACACACACACACACACACACACGCACCCCAAAGCGCATTAAGGATTCAAACACTGCATCTTGAAAAACCAAAGAAATACCTTGTCAAAAAACACCTTGTCCAAATCCCGACTTTGGAGCAATGTTCACAGACTCTAGTATTTGGCTCTCTATCAGACGCAATGGTTTTCCGTATTGGGAACATGATTTCGGTCCTAACTTGTTCATCAGTCCTCATTTGAACGGTACTTTTCCATGTTTGATGTCTCATGAAAGGTAGATATAGAAGAACACACACACGCACACACACACACATCACACACACACAGACAAACACACACACACACACACAAACATACACACACACACATACAAACACACATTCATATACACACAAACACACACACACACACAAACACGCACCCCAAAGCGCAGTAAGGATTCAAACACTGCATCTAGAAAAACACAACAAATACCTTGTCAAAAAACACCTTGTCCAAATCCCGACTTTGGAGCAATGTTCACAGACTCTAGTATTTGGCTCTCTATTAGACGCAATGGTTTTTGTGTATTGGGAACATGATTTTGGTCCTAACTTGTTCACCGGTCCTTATATGGACGGTACTTTTCCTTGTTTGATGTCTCAAGAAAGGTAGATATAGAAGAACACACACACACACCTACACACACACCTACCCACACACACACACACGCACCCCAAAGCGCAGTAAGCATTCAAACACTGCATCTAGAAAAACACAACAAATACCTTGTCAAAAAACACCTTGTCCAAATCCCAACTTTGGAGCAATGTTCACAGACTCTAGTATTTGGCTCTCTATTAGACGCAATGGTTTTCAGTATTGGGACCATGATTTCGGTCCTAACTTGTTCATCAGTCCTCATATGGACGGTACTTTTCCTTGTTTGATGTCTGAAGAAGTGTAGAAATACAAGATCACACACACATTAAAGCGCAGTAAGGATTCAAACCTTGCATCTAGAAAAACAGCTTGTCAAGTTCCACAAGACCAAGGTGAGTGTGGGCAGCAATAGTGACAACATGAATGTTCCACCATCACATGTCTCACAGCTTTCTGGCAACAGTGTTGCCATGGCAGCCGGAAGAAACAGAAGATTCTTTCCCCTCGCTGTCCCTTTGGATTTCTATCTCTTCGAGCCCTTTCTGTCCGTCTCGCTATTTCCGTCCCCTTGTTGCCACTTTTGTCTTTTGCATACCCGGTGAAAGCTCCTCTGATGGCCAAACACCTCAAGCTTATTAGGAACTAGTCAGTCTCCCCAATTGTAGAGCGGATAACGAGCTTCATATGTCAACAATCATTAGGCGGCAATGTGCACATTTACCAAGAGGCTGTCAACAAATGTGGCATTTTCTCTCCTTTTGCTGCTCATTTGGCTTTTGCATACGTCCCCCGCCTCCTTTTATTGCATGTATAATTAAAGGGGGGGGGGGGGGGGGCACGGTAGGGTGTAATCACAAGGTTTGCATCCTTCCTCCTCGCTAACCTGGATCTACTCTATATTTTATGCTGCACCTTTTACATATAATGTAATATTGTACATGCTAATTGTTATATATTGTATATATGATATAAACTTATAATATATTGGTCTATATCATATGCTGTACATATATTATGTAAAGATTACATATATGTTATCATATGCTGTACGTGAAGGAAATGACATCTTTTATTTGAACACTATAACTACAAAAAAAAAAAAAAGGCGCGCACAATGGCGGAGAACAAACTTGACTCATGAAACAAAACTTGCACAAAGGCAAAAACTATGAACAATAATAAAAAAAAAACGTACTTGGCATGGCATGGCATGCTCCCAGTCTGTGGAACACTCTGCCTGACCACCTGAGGGCACCACAGACTGTGGATGTTTTTAAAAAAGTCTGAAAAACCTTTCTTTAAAAAAAAGAAACAGCCTGTTTATAGATATATGCATAGTAGTTCTAGCTATTAGGCTGTTCTAGTTTTATTTTTATTATCTTTTATTATTATTTTTATTTATTTTTTTAAATACACTGTAGCACTTTGAGGTTGCTTGCTCAATGTATAGTGCTTTTTTACAAGTAAAATCTATTATTATTATTATTATATTTTTATTCTGCTTTATTTATCGACCTAAATTTATCCAACTACTTGCAAAATAAACCTTTAAAGAGTTCCTAATTTCTTAATGTTTTTCCGCTGTCTTAGCATCAGTGGTCTATGTAGCGCACCAGTATTCATGCGCATGCTGGTGGAGATCTCTCAAGCCTCTTAAGCCGCTTGTTCGGTGCACACAAGGGTCTGGATTATCACGTCACCGCGACAGCGGGGCAACAAACACTGTATGAAATACAGAAGCTGCAAACATGCCATATTGGTAAAGATTAGCCTACTCTCAGTCGATGACTCCCGTGTTGAAGAAATATTGTAGTGCAGTGGAACCCTTCGGGTAAAATATGGGATAAATAAATTCAATAAAATAGACTCTAGAGTTACGGCTAAATGAGCCCGGACTGACAGGCGCACTGACAACAGAATATTTTACGATGCAAACACAATCATCTCCCACTAAAGCCGCTGCTCTCGGCCAAAAGAAGATAGTGAACCTTGACACTGAGCAGACGTCATCGGCAAGAACTCCCACGTCTTTCCTCTCCGAGTGATTACGCTATTGTTAGCGTATTAACATAAACATGCTAAATGGAAAAAAAGCTGGCATGCTTCTAAGATGGAGCCAAGTAAAAAAATATACATAATTATAAAGGTGATATAGTACAAAAGTAGCTAAAATGCTCGCCAAAAAAAACCTTTAGCGTGCTAATATCAAAATGCTAACTGGGAAAAGCTCGCACACTTCAAAGACGACGCCGAGAAACAAAACCATGACTTTTAGGTGAAAATGTATGAAAATAGCAAAAATTCCAGCAAAAAATCATTAGTGTGCGAACGTTTGAATGCTAGCAGTTGACTAGCAAGAGCAAAGAATGTTTTGACTTTGGACTTTTGGACTGTTTTAGAGGAAAGGCAAAAAAATATATTCCATGTTATCCTTGGTTAATTTTTCCCATGCTCTGAATATTGCAATTTATACAGTTATGGATGTTTTGGGGGTCCACAGGGTACCTTTGGCCTCCTCACATCAGACCAAAATATTGCTGAAGAAGTAACGGTGGGGGCTTCGCGGTGGCAGAGGGGTTAGTGCGTCTGCCTCACAATACCAAGGTCCTGCAGTCCTGGGTTCAAATCCAGGCTCGGGATCTTTCTGTGTGGAGTTTGCATGTTCTCCCCGTGAATGCGTGGGTTCCCTCCGGGTTCTCCGGCTTCCTCCCACCTCCAAAGACATGCACCTGGGGATAGGCCCCTCCCACCTCCAAAGACATGCACCTGGGGATAGGCCCCTCCCACCTCCAAAGACATGCACCTGGGGATAGGTTGATTGGCAACACTAAATGGTCCCTAGTGTGTGAATGTTGTCTGTCTATCTGTGTTGGCCCTGCGATGAGGTGGCGACTTGTCCAGGGTGTACCCTGCCTTACGCCCGATTGAAGCTGAGATAGGCGCCAGCGCCCCCCGCGACCCCAAAAGGGAACAAGCGGTAGAAAATGGATGGATGGAAGTAACAGTGGACCAATTAAAATGTTCATATTAAATCTAATGCACTTACATAATAATTCAGTGAGCCATTTAGCATGTTATGGACTCACTCTCGCCATGGCGAAGACAGGATTGACCCGGTCGTCGAAAAAGGAAACAAGAGTCGCCGCGCGTACAGGTAATGACCACTATCACGGGGCTGAGAAAGGCGGGACCACCACACAGCGAAGAAGACAGCACGAGACCCGGGGCGACCCACATTGAGACCCCCAGGTCCCCTCAACTACGACACCCACAGCGCCTGTGTAAACCTTTCCTGTTTTAATGTGTTCACCTGCGTCTTATAGTCATGTGCGGCCTATTTATGTACACAAATTAAAGTGGGCGTGGCTTATATATTTAGATGTGCTCTTTGCTTCGGAAATCACGGTAATAGTGTAATTGATTTTTATGTCTTTTTTTTATATAAAATTAGTTTTCTGTTGGATTTTTTTTTTTTTTTAATGAAATGAAGAAACACGAGTTCTAGATAAATGCAAGGTCATTTGTGTTGTAGAATCCAGGTGGTCTCGGTTTACGATGATCCGTAAGTTCCGAGCGTACGCTCACAAATACATTTGAAAAACTTAATTTGAGCACTTAGACGTTAGATTCGCTTGCCAACTACTTCCAGGAACGTGCTAAAGGTAACGTGTGTGTGTGTGTGTGTGTGTGTGTGTGTGTGTGTGTGTGTGTGTGTGTGTGTGTGTGTGTGTGTGTGTGTGTGTGTGTGTGTGTGTGTGTGTGTGTGTGTTAATTGAGACAGCTACACTGTGGAAGAATGATGTCGCTCATTATTTAACTTTGGGTACTTCATTATGTCTCCCCAGCGTGAGACAGACTGTCATAGAGGTAGTTGAAATGAAAGTGAAAGTAAAAAAGTGAAGAACATGCTGAGCTGAGATGTGCAGAAATCAATATTGGCTGCATGTCCGCAGGGATATAAGTAAGGAATTGTTCTTTTTTTTTTTTTTTTTTTTTTACTGTATAGGAACTTTTTTTTAGTGTTCTGATTTGTTTTTCATGAGTTGTGTGTTCAATGTGTGAAACCTGCGGGTCCATCACCTCGGTACAAGATCTGACTTACACTAAAGTTGGATTTATCTGCCAATCAGTGTCATTCGTAAAACGAAGACCACTGAAAAGGCTATTTTCAAAAATACAAAATGTTTGCAAAAAAAAAAAAAAGAATAAAAAATGTATTTTGTGCAGCCAAACAATAGAAAAAATAAAAACTACTTTTTTTTTTTTTTTTTTGCGGGACAAACGGGAAAAAATTTTCAGCGAAAATGACTTTGTTGGATAAAAAAAAAAAAACAAAAAAAAAAACATAATTTACAAATACATGGTGTGCATCAAAATAATAACTATACATTATATTTAAATACATAATATCAGGAATAATTTTTTGTTAATGTTATGCATCGAAAAACTTATCCCTAGGCCTTTTTTTTTTTGCTGGACAAAAATTTAAAAAGTAACTTACTTACTTATTTTGATGAATAATAGCTTTGAAAATCTATATCATTTACACATTAATTGTATATTTTTGGATTAAAACACATTTCACATAATTTGTATTTATTGTGTAAATATTGTATCTTTATTCTATAATTTTCAGATAAATGACTGTTGAAAAAAATTGATGAATTCTTTACAGATGAATTAAATGTTTTTCGGATTAAAATAAAAGCCCCATTTTACATGTATTCACATTTGTATTTTTGGTTTTACACAATTTATCCATGTTGTATAATTTTTAATCACCATGATTTCTAAATAAATGTGTTTTCTTTGTAATGTAGATAAAACAACTTATAAATGTGTTTTTAAATCGGAAGTTTTTGCAATAATTTAAAACAAATGCCCACATTTTAAAGATGAATCAAACTTATTTTTGCTCCAGATCTGACACTAGATCAGCCCAATTTGACTACAATCACAAACACGTCCTCAGTTATTAACAATAAGAGCAGGAAAATGCGTGTGCATATTTTAATACACAACACCCTACAGCTCTGGATATTAACTTTCCAAGCTTGAACTGTCAGGATCAAGCGAGCTGTTTGGATATTTATGAGTCACTGAAGCACATCGTCATTTGGCCTCATGGAAACACAATTGCTGATCTTAAAGGACAAATCCAGTCACATAGCAAACCATCTGCAGGAAATTAACATCATTTATCACGTTAATTGAGGCTAATTTGTCTTAGTTCTTGTCTCCGTATTAGCCAGGACTATAAATGTTAATTAATAGGAGCCATTAGCAGAGAGGAAATGTCAATTTTGGAAATAATATTGAGTGCATCTGCAGTCATGGTTAATTTGATACACCGATTTATTATTGTACACAAGTTATGGAATCATAGCACGCAACAAAAAGGCGATTTTTCAAAATAAAACGTGAAAAGGTCGAAACGTAAATAAAGAAAAAATACATGCACTACGTGGATCATTAAAGTTTGTCTAAATCTAAGTCTAATCCCGGATGAGTTTAATTGCGATTCATTTAGCACGGGTGTCAAACTCAAGGCCCCGGGGCCCACTTCTGGCCCGCCACATCAATCTATGTGGCCCGTGAAAGCCTGGAAAAAATGGATTTAACATTTTTTTTAAATTAATTTTTTTAAATGTATTTACTTATTTATTTTTCAATTTTTGTATGTATTTATTTTTTAATAAATGCATTCTTTCTTTTAATTTTAACAGAAAAAAAAGCATATTTCAAACTTAAAAATGTTCTGATAATGCCAATTATATTATTATATACTGTATTGCAAAACTATTTTTAGGAGATAAAAACAAACAGTTATATATCTGCTAGTCAACTTTATTTATGATTTTAAAGCAAGTTATACAGAAAAATAAACACAAATTTAATAACCGAATGCATATGAATTTTGATGAAACATGATTACCCGCATGCATAAAGTAAATATTTTTTTTATTTTTTAAAAGTGGCCCCCTGAAAGCAGCCATGATTGAGATGTGGCCCTCAATGAAAATTAGTTTGACATATTATTTTTTTTTTTAAATATACTTTTTCATACATTTCTTTACAGTTTAGAAAAGTTCACAAAATCCTCTATTAAGTCAAAATGACATTTTAGAAGAGTTACAAAGTTCTTACCAGACATATTTCAAATACACATTTTTTAAGTCATGAATCTTATCGACATATTAAAAAACAAAAACAAATTGAAGTCTTTTACTCACAAACAGGGGCCCTCTCACCCCAAATTTCTGCTGAATCCGAAGCGGCCGCGGACCAGCATCTTCCGTCTGGCAATCCCCACCGTCGTTGTGCGGAGAAATAGTCTGGACTTTTCCGGAATCTCGCAAATCCGTGCATAATCCCGTGATAAGGAACTAACAGTTTTAATGACATTCGGACTTCACTTCAATCAATAACGGAGCAGCATCTCCTCATCCGTGGCTTACTAGTGTAACAACAACACCCGGAAATGTGTCCCATGAAAAACCGCCCGACCGGAACTCTCCAATACCTAAAGTT
The DNA here is from genome assembly GCF_033978795.1 of Nerophis ophidion. Lineage (NCBI taxonomy): Eukaryota > Metazoa > Chordata > Actinopteri > Syngnathiformes > Syngnathidae > Nerophis > Nerophis ophidion. The sequence goes on from NC_084619.1 coordinate 75,998,918, forward strand.
CCTTGGGTGAATAATGTAAACTCACCACACCGGTATGTTTTAGTGCTTTCATAGTGAGTTAACTGACAGATATAAGTAAGAACTTTACACTACTTTATATTAGAAATGGCAACAGCGGAAGATGAATGTCCCATAGGAAGGTAGAGAAAAAGACACAGACACAGACTATAATGGCAAAATTGCACACATTTTCAGGACTTATGCAGATCCCAAATACACATCAGCAGGCACCAGAAGGTAAGAAAAGTTGGTTTTGCATAATTTTGCGAAAAAAAAACACCAGATAATGTCTGCTAATAGGTGCCATTTTGCGGTCCTTATACACACACTATAATAATACTCGTATGTTGAAGCACAGTACGTCTGACTATGGTAGCCGTAATGCTCCTACAATCCATTAAGCAGTGTGGCTTCATAGCTTACCTGTCAGGCTTGCCACTGACAGTTTGTTTGTGTTTTAATTTTTCCTCCGTGTGTTTAGTATTTCCTGTTTTTAGTTCCTGTCAGCACTCTTATGTTGTCTGTTTCTTGTTTTTAGTTCCTGTCAGCGCTCTTATTTTGTCTGTTTCTTGTTTTTAGTTCCTGTCAGCGCTCTTATTTTGTCTGTTTCCTGTTTTTTCCCCTGTGCGCTGTTTCTCCTCAGCTGCGGCTGATTGGCACCTGGCCACACCTGGTGTCAATCAGCCCACTCCTATTTGTACCTGCTTTTGTCCTCCAGTCAGTGCTGGATTATTGTCATATCGATGTCCCTCCTGTCGTGTCGTGCCGTCTCTTGTATTTGCAGCGTAGCAGTAAGCTACATCCATTTCATGTTTGTAGCTTACTGTTTTTTGTTCCCTGCTTCCAGTTTGTTTTGTACTACACGTTATGACTTCTGTTTTCCTGCTCGCTACCCACTAGCTTCCACGCTGGACCCTGTTTTGTTTTTGCTAGCTTCCATGTTAAGCTTCTTTTATTTTCCAGCTCCCATGCTAGCTCCCTTAGTTTGTTAACCGCCCACATGCGCGTCCTTTGTTAGTACCCTTTTGTTTGTTCTAGTTCTATTATTTTAATTAAAATATGTTTAGCTGCAAATTGCCTGCCTCCTCTGCATCTTGGGGTTCATCAACAACAAACTCTGACAGAATAATCCAACACTGACTGGAGGACAAAAGTAGGTACAAATAGGAGCGGGCTGATTGACACCAGATGAGGCCAGGTCCCAATCAGCCGCAACTGAGGAGAAACAGCGCACAGAGTAAAAAACAGGAAACAGACAAAATAAGAGCGCTGACAGGAACTAAAAACAAGAAATACTAAACACACACAAAGGAAAAACTAAAACACAAATAAACTGTCAGTGGCAAACCTGACATTACCAAAGTCGTACTAAAAACATTTTGACAGATTTTTGATTGCCGTGTGTAATGTTCAACATTTAAAGTTTTGATGTTGTCTACTGGCGTCAACTTGCAGTTTACACGTATGTCGTATGTGTGACTGCCATCTACTGGTCACACTTATCATTATACCATGCAGGATATATAATAGCTTCCAGGTCGGCAAGCACAACCAGAATTATTGCGTACATTAGGCACACCGGGCTATAAGGCGCACTGTCCATTTTAAGTTAAAGGTAAAGTACCCATTATTGTCGTACACACACGAGGTGTGGCGAGGTGAGGGGAGCAGTGAGCAGCAGCAGTCATTTTTGGTGATTCAAGCCCCAATTCCAACCCTTGATGCTGAGTTCCAAGCAGGGAGGAAATGGGTTCCATTTTCATAGTCTTTGGTATGACTTGGCTGGGGTTTGAACCCACAACCTACTGACCTCAGGGCGGACTCTCTAATCACTAGGCCACTGAGTAGGAAAATTATAGAATTACAGTATGTTACTTACATATTTAAATCATTTAAAAATGCTTTTTTTAAAGAAAACGATCAACTTTAGTCATCAGAATCGGAAACAGAATCAGAATAGTTATTTTATTGCCACTGTTTGAGAACGGGTTGACAAACTAGGATTTTTTCTTGGTGCAATGGTGTAACATAAAACACATATAACACAGAATAGGTAATAAAATGAGCTGTGTCTGAGCTATGTAAATACCTTTTTTAAAGAAACGGTCAAGTTTAGACATCAGAATCAGAATCGGAACGAGAATCAGAATAGTTTTTTTTATTGCCATTGTTTCAGAACGGGTTCACAAACTAGGACTTTTTCTTTGTGCAATGGTGCAACATAAAACACATGTCAGACAGAATAGGTAATAGAATGAGCGGCAACTGAGCTATGCAAATGCAGTTTTTAAAGAAAACCGTCAACTTTAGTCATCAGAATCGGAATCAGATTCAGAATGGTTTTGTATTGTCATTGGTTGAGAGCGGGTTGACAAACTAGGACTTTTTCTTGGTGCAATGGTGCAACATAAAACACATATAAGACGGAATAGGTAATAAACATGAGCTGTAACTGAGCTATGTAAATGCTGTTTTTAAAGAAAACGATCAACTTTAGTCATCAGAATCGGAATCACAATTAGTATAGTTCTTTTTATTGCCATAGTTTGAGAACGGGTTGACAAACTATGACTTTTTCTTTGTGCATTGGTGCAACATAAAACACATGTCAGACAGAATAGGTAATAAAATGAGCTGAAACTGAGCTATGTAAATGCTATTTTTAAAGAAAACGCTCAACTTTAGTCATCAGAATCGGAATCAAATTCAGAATAGTTTTGTATTGCCATTGTTTGAGAACGGGATGACCAAAATTTGAATTTTTCTTGGTGTAACATAAGACAAATATAACACAGAGTAGGTAATACATTGAGCTGTAACTGAGCTATGTAAATGCTGTTTTTAAAGAAAACGGTCAACTTTAGTCATCAGAATCGGAATCAGAATCAGAATAGTTTTGTATTGTCATTGTTTGAGAACGGGTTGAAAAACTAGGATTTTTTTCTTGGTGCAATGGTGCAACATAAAACACATATAAGACAGATTAGGTAATAAAATGAGCGGCAACTGATCTACGTAAATGCTATTTTTAAAGAAAACGGTCAACTTCAGTCACCAGAATCGGAAACAGAATAGTTTCTATTGCCATTGTGAATAGTTTCTATTGCCATTGTTTGAGAACGGGTTGAAAAACTAGGATTTTTTTCTTGGTGCAATGGTGCAACATAAAACACATATAAGACAGATTAGGTAATAAACATGAGTTGTAACTGAGCTCTGTAATGCCGTTTTTAAAGAAAACGATCAACTTTAGTCATCAGAATCGGAATCACAATCAGAATAGTTTTTTTATTGCCATTGTTTGAGAACGGGTTAAAAAAACTAGGAATTTTCCTTGGTGCAATGGTGCAACATAAGACACATATAACACAGAATAGGTAATAAAATTAGCGGCAACTGATCTACGTAAATGCTATTTTTAAAGAAAACGATCAACTTCAGTCACCAGAATCCGAAACAGAATAGTTTCTATTGTCATTGTTTGAGAACGGGTTGAAAAAACTACGAATTTTCCTTTGTGCAATGGTGTAACATAAAACACATATAAGACAGAATAGGTAATAAAATGAGCGGCAACAGATCTACGTAAATGCTATTTTTAAAGAAAATGGTCAACTTTAGTCTTCGGAATCGGAATCAGATTCAAAATAGTTTAGTATTGTCATTGTTTGAGAACAGGATGACCAAAATTTGAATTTTTCTTGTTGCAACATAAGACAAATATAAGACAGAGTAGGTAGTACATTGAGCTGTAACTGGGCTATGTAAATGCAGTTTTTAAAGAAAACGGTCAACTTTAGTCATCAGAATCGGAATCAGAATCAGAATAGTTTTGTATTGTCATTGTTTGAGAACGGGTTGAAAAACTAGGATTCTTTTCTTGGTGCAATGGTGCAACATAAAACACATATAAGACAGATTAGGTAATAAAATGAGCGGCAACTGATCTACGTAAATGCTATTTTTAAAGAAAACGGTCAACTTCAGTCATCAGAATCGGAAACAGAATAGTTTCTATTGCCATTGTGAATAGTTTCTATTGCCATTGTTTGAGAACGGGTTGAAAAACTAGGATTTTTTTCTTGGTGCAATGGTGCAACATAAAACACATATAAGACAGAATAGGTAATAAAATGAGCGGCAACAGATCTACGTAAATGCTATTTTTAAAGAAAATGGTCAACTTTAGTCTTCGGAATCGGAATCAGATTCAAAATAGTTTAGTATTGTCATTGTTTGAGAACGGGATGACCAAAATTGGAATTTTTCTTGTTGCAACATAAGACAAATATAAGACAGAGTAGGTAATACATTGAGCTGTAACTGGGCTATGTAAATGCAGTTTTTAAAGAAAACGGTCAACTTTAGTCATCAGAATCGGAATCACAATCAGAATAGTTTTTTTATTGCCATTGTTTGAGAACGGGTTAAAAAAACTAGGAATTTTCCTTGGTGCAATGGTGCAACATAAGACACATATAACACAGAATAGGTAATAAAATTAGCGGCAACTGATCTACGTAAATGCTATTTTTAAAGAAAACGATCAACTTCAGTCACCAGAATCCGAAACAGAATAGTTTCTATTGTCATTGTTTGAGAACGGGTTGAAAAAACTACGAATTTTCCTTTGTGCAATGGTGTAACATAAAACACATATAAGACAGAATAGGTAATAAAATGAGCGGCAACAGATCTACGTAAATGCTATTTTTAAAGAAAATGGTCAACTTTAGTCTTCGGAATCGGAATCAGATTCAAAATAGTTTAGTATTGTCATTGTTTGAGAACAGGATGACCAAAATTTGAATTTTTCTTGTTGCAACATAAGACAAATATAAGACAGAGTAGGTAGTACATTGAGCTGTAACTGGGCTATGTAAATGCAGTTTTTAAAGAAAACGGTCAACTTTAGTCATCAGAATCGGAATCAGAATCAGAATAGTTTTGTATTGTCATTGTTTGAGAACGGGTTGACAAACTAGGAATTTTCCTTGGTGCAATGGTGCAACATAAAACACATATAAGACAGAATAGGTAATAAAATGAGCGGCAACTGATCTACGTAAATGCTATTTTTAAAGAAAACGGTCAACTTCAGTCACCAGAATCGGAAACAGAATAGTTTCTATTGCCATTGTTTGAGAACGGGTTGACAAACTATGAATTTTCCTTTGTGCAATGGTGTAACATAAAACACATATAAGACAGAATAGGAAATAAAATGAGCTGTAACTGAGCTATGTAAATGCTATTTTTAATAAAAACTGTCAACTTAAGCCATGGATCTTATCTACAAGTTTGTCACAATCGATCCAAACCAAAGTCTGAAAAAGCTGCCCCGTCAGTCCTATCCAACTAGAAAGAATACGAGGCAAAGATACATTTCAGGTACTCATTTCAAACCATGTAGACGTTTAGTTGAAAGGAACCCCGCTTCATGACGACGATGATTCTTCTCGTTATGTGTGCGTTCAAGACGATCTTACGAAGGCCTCGAGCTGCGATCTGTATCTCCTGGAGAAGAGCGCTAATAAATGCAACAGACGGAAAGTAAATTCCCAATTATGCGGGAATTCAACTAATCCTTGTATTACTCTCCCGGGGCTTTGGGCTGAGTCTAATCCCTGCCATTGCAGCCATTAGATGATTTAGGATAAATGATCCCACACAAAGCCTGTTTAGAAATCTGCAGCAATAAATCCCATTGGTGTTGTCCACCCTCAAACGTAATGATGTCATCGATTTTTTATTCCTGTTCCAGCCATTATTTCCATGTATTTAGTCAGAATGTTGGATTGATGTGGCCGGCCTGCAGGCACAATTGTCGTGACAGAATACAAGCGTGATGATGTTTTTCCCCCCGGTTGAACAAGGCCCGGCAGATAACGTAGACACGGTGACAAATGAGTCGGAGTATCTGGCGTGTGGTGACAAATGATCCTTTTATGTGTTTTTAAAGATTGGCAAATGGCTTCTAAAAATGGCGGGCGTGACAGGACAAGAGTGATGAGGCTTCCATGTTTTGGGTGTGATATCGCAGAAACTTAACGTAAGAGTTTGTCTTCCCAGCAGGCTTTGGAAAAGATGGGTTCATTACGCCGGTGTTTTTCAACCTTTTCTGAGGCTGAGGCGCATTTTTTTTCCCCGTTGAAAAAATTCTGAGGCACGCCGCCAGCAGAAAATGTTGAAAAAATGTAACTCAGCAGCCGATATTGACAGTAAAAAGTCATTCTCGCAATTGTTTGATATGAATTCAAACCATAGGCAAAAGAGACGTACAGATAATATCGGACTGACGATATTATCGGCCGATAAATGCTTGAAAATGTAATATCACAAATTATCGGAATCAGTTTCAAAAAGTACAAACGCCGCTATGTGTGTGTGTGTGTGTGTGTGTGTGTGTGTGTGTGTGTGTGTGTGTGTGTGTGTGTGTGTGTGTGTGTGTGTGTGTGTGTGTATATATGAATAGATGTATATGTACATACCCCGTTTCCATATGAGTTGGGAAATTGTGTTAGATGTAAATATAAACAGAATACAATGATTTGCAAATCCTTTTCAAGCCATATTCAGTTGAATATGCTACAAAGACAACATATTTCATGTTCAAACTCATAAACATTTTATTTTTTGCAAATATTAATTAACTTAGAATTTCATGGCTGCAACACGTGCCAAAGTAGTTGGGAAAGGGCATGTTCACCACTGTGTTACATCACCTTTTCTTTTAACAACACTCAATAAACGTTTGGGAACTGAGGAAACTAATTGTTGAAGCTTTGAAAGTGGAAATCTTTCCCATTCTTGTTTTATGTAGAGCTTCAGTCCTTCAACAGTCCGGGGTCTCCGCTGTCCTATTTTACGCTTCATAATGCACCACACATTTTCCATGGGAGACAGGTCTGGACTGCAGGCGGGCCAGGAAAGTACCCGCACTCTTTTTTTACAAAGCCACGCTGTTGTAGCATTGTTTGTAAAAAAAAAAAATCTTTATCAGTTTGAACATCAAATATGTTGTCTTTGTAGCACATTCAACTGAATATGGCTTGAATATATATATATATATATATATATATATATATATATATATATATATATATATATATACACATACATACACACACACACATATATCCACGTATATTAAAGTACCAATGATTGTCACACACACTCTTGGTGTGGCGAAACTATTCTCTGCATTTGACCCATCACCCTTGATCACCCCTGTGAGGTGAGGGGAGCAGTGGGCAGCAGTGGTGCCGCGCCCTGGAGGTAATGAGTCCCATTTTTAAAGTCTTTGGTATGACTCGGCTGGGGTTTGAACTCACAACCTACCGATATCAGGGCGGACACTCTAACCACTAGGCCACTGAGTAGGTGGCCTAGTGTATACTTATACACACATTATATATATATATATATATATATATATATATATATATATATATATATATATATATATATATATATATATATATATATATATATATATATATATATATATATATATATATATATATATATATATTTATACATGTACACATGTACATTTGTTTTTTCTGAGCACCAAAATGGACCCCCATTGCCTAGTTTTTGGGTCTTAGTTGAGGTTCTATTTTAATTCTTAATTTGATTATGGTATAAAATGGTACACCTTATCTTTACAGAGTTAATAATAGATTTGACTAATGCAATGTTTTCCATTTTGATAAAATCACTGCCATTATGTTTATATGCATTACTTTCTCTATGTGGGGAAATGAAAATTGCAATCAAAGTCCTTGATTGGACACAGGACACCAGTGGAATTTAATTAGCATTCCAATGAGGCGCATTAATTCCTCTGTAGATGTATTGGTGCCACTGTATTTAAATGAGCAGCAGCTCCTGTCGACCGCACCTGCTAACCATTATTGACGTGTATAGTCCCCAAGGATGGTGGAGGGATACACCAAACCAACTATTTTATCCCATAAGAATGGACGACTCAGCCCATTCCTCTCCTCCACAGGTGCCTGTTGCCATGGCAGCGGAGGGGGGAGGAGCACTGTTGGGTTGACTGGTCGGTGCAGTAGATCATGGCATGTAAAAAAAAATTAAAAAAGGGTCAGCGGGGGGGCTCATGAGCCTGAAACCTTCATCAAACCGGTTCCGTCACATTGCCACTAGACCCTCTGGGCCCACGGAGCCCCCGAGCCCTCATGCATTCATTCATTCATAGCGGGGGTCACACGTCCATGCCCACAGACTAGTCTTGGACCTCGCTGTGAACGTGTGCTTTTTAACTCAACCCAGAGATGATCAATACATTGATTGTCAGGAAGTCTGAGTGGAGTTCATGATTGTGTATTTGCATCTTGAAGCAGTGGAGGCAGGACTGGCTGCACTTCTTGACTGCAACCAGCAGAGGTGCTATTGATGGATTTTGAGCAAATAAGACCATGAGGTCAGCTATGGAAAGTTTATATATAGATATATATGTATGTATATAACTGTATGCATATATTTATATACAGTATGTGTACATATGTACATATGAATATAAATATATATATATATATATGTATGTATATATATATATATACATATATATATATATGCATACAGTTTGTGTAAATGTGTAAATATGTGTGTATGTGTATATATGTATATATATGTACACATATATGTGTATGAAATTATATTTTATGTATGTATATGTATAGGTATGAATACATACATACATACATACATATATATATATAGATATATATTCATACATACACATACACATATACATATATGTATATGTAGTATAGTGTAATATTGCAGTATTCCACTATAATGTATATATATATACATATGTATATACGTAAGTATGTATATACACATATACATACATAAATATACATATACATAAATATAATTACAATACGAAGGTCCTGCAGTCCTGGGTTCAAATCCAGGCTCGGGATCTTTCTGTGTGGAGTTTGCATGTTCTCCCCGTGACTGCGTGGGTTCCTTCCGGGTACTCCGGCTTCCTCCCACCTCCAAAGACATGCACCTGGGGATAGGCCCCTCCCACCTCCAAAGACATGCACCTGGGGATAGGCCCCTCCCACCTCCAAAGACATGCACCTGGGGATAGGCCCCTCCCACCTCCAAAGACATGCACCTGGGGATAGGCCCCTCCCACCTCCAAAGACATGCCCCTGGGGATAGGCCCCTCCCACCTCCAAAGACATGCACCTGGGGATAGGTTGATTGGCAACACTAAATGGTCCCTATTGTGTATATGTGAGTGTGAATGTTGTCTTGTCCAGGGCGTACTCCGCCTTCCGCCCGGTTGTAGCTGAGATAGTGCCAGCGCCCCCTGCGACTCCAAAAGGGAATAAGCGGTAGAAAAATGAATGGATGGATAATTACATGCATACATATATACACATATGCATATAATTACATACGTGTATAAACACATATGTACACATATACACATATTTACACATTAACACATACTGTATATAATTATATACATATATGCATTCTTATTGCAATATTTTTCAAATGTTTTCCATTAAAACCCCCATTATTTACTTTTTACTTTTTAAATTGATCTCAACTCTGTACACTGCTGCTGGAATTTTAATTTTCCTGAAGGAATCAATAAAGTATTAGCAATCTATCTATCAATACATTTATATACATATATACACATACTGTATATTAATATATACATGTATACATACTGTATGTGTGTGTGTGTGTGTGTGTGTGTGTGTGTGTGTGTGTATATATAATTCATTTTCTACCGCTTATTCCCTTTGGGGTCGGTGGAGGGGTTATGGGGGAGGAGGGGGGGGGGGGGCTATCTCAGCTCCAATTGGGCGGAAGGCAGTATATACCTGTACACATACATATATACATATACACATACATATATATAGTCAAGGAGGTTTCTGTGGTTTATCTGTTCTACAGTGCTCAATACCGGGGTAGAGCGGAATATACGTTAGGTCAGGGAAAAAAAACACAAGAGGCTACATCATCCCTACAAGCCTGTTTCGCAGGTTTCCCTGCTCATCGGGGGATTTTATTTTAGGGTAAAATAAATGTTTTATTCCAAAATAAAATCCCCTGATGAATAGGATAAAATAAATAGAATAAAATATTTTATTCTAAAATAGAATCCCCTGACGAACAGCGAAACCTGCGAAACAGGCTTGTATGGATGATATACAGCCTCTAGTTTACAAATAACAATTCCTACTTTGCGAAAATTCACTTATCGCAATCGGTACTGGAACCAATTAACAGTGATACATGAGGCTGACAGTATATTAAAACATCTCTCATCATCACGCAAGAATAAGCATGTTGATAAATGATTACTTCTCCAAAACTGACAATATTATCGTCGTCAAGGCCGGATTGTACGTTTTGCGTATCGCTCCGGGTGTACTTACTGTTTTGGCCAGTCGCCGTCTACACAGTCTGGAAAATCCAAACAACAGCGGCCTAGTGTATATATTTACATACAATCATACCCATGACCACAGCCAAGAATAAACACATCATCCGTTTGCTTTAACTCCAGGCATAATATTTACAGCAGCTTGTTTGATTAATAATGATGAACATCTGCAAAGAAACAAGGAGTTAAACCCCACAGAATTCAATTGGAAAGACATGAAGTCGTTCACACACACACACACACACACACACACACACACACACACACACACACACACACACACACACACACACACACACACACACAGGTTATCATTTGGAATGGGGAGCAAGTTGTTGTTCATGACTTGTGGGGACCAGCCTTTCTACAGGTTGTGGAGACATCAAATAAAATGAGGTGATATGTCCACTGGCCAGTTAGCTCATACCAACTTTAAATCTCTGGATTGATGAAGTCATGTGCTGATCAGACTTACTGGGGACCCTGGGGAATAAGAGTTACTATGGTTCATGGGGACCAATTTTAAATAATTTTGCATTATTCACACAAATTTGTACATAACTTCTGAGGACCATTAAAAAAAAAAGTTGAAATTGAATATGACATGATCTTCAGAAGACAGCACTACAGCTCTACTCTTATAGCAGGGGTGTCCAAAGTGCGGCCCGGGGGCCATTTGTGGCCCGCAACTAATCGTTTACCGGCCCGCCACACATTCTGCAAAAATTGCAAAATTGCTAGTATTGCAAAAATAAAAAAAACATTTTAAAAAAGTGGAATGAGGTGAAATTTAATGAGAAAAAGTGGCACTATTGACACAAAGCTGCCATGCAGGCAGTTTGTTTTTCTTTTTGTCTTTGTTTATTTTCTTTTTTTTCCGTTGGTCAAAAAAAAAAAGGACAAAAAAATCTATATTACAATGAATTATTACTTAAAAATTATCACTTTAAAATGTTTTATGTGGAAAAAATGTTGCATATGTTGTGTGGTTGCCATATAAAAACATCAACGTTTTGACAAAAGAGCATAAAATAAACAAAATAATAGTTCAAACTTAAAATCGACAGATATATCGGAAGTTGATCTTAAAATCTAAGTGTTAAAAGTAAAAAAAAAACAACTAATAAAAATGTATCACTTTATGAGTGGGGAACCTTTTGGATCTCAAATATATTTAACAGGATTTTATTCAACTTTTCACTGTGATTACTCAAAAATATTAAATAATTTAAAAAAATGGTGTCCTGCATTATTTAACTTTTAGGGCTCTAATGACTAAATACTGCATATTTCAGTTTTACTATAAAAAACAAAGTTGTCTTGGACAAAAAACCGTTTTGTTTTTTTATATCAACCTCAACTTGATATAGAAATTTACTGTAAGCGTTGAATAAAAAATAATAATTTGATTTATTTTTAACTTTTTAATGACTGAAACCCTCTATAATCCCCGGGAGCCCTAAAGGTTAAAAAAAAAATCCATATATTTTATTATGGTTTGAAAATGAAAAATATCAAAATGGCCCCGCATGCTTACATTATTTTCATGTGCAGTTTAACCAGTAAACATGTTTTATGGGCCAAAGCTTAAAAAATATTTAAACATCTTCAGAATGGATCTGACTATCATTTAAAAAGGTTTCCCCTTGCGGGACCATTTTTTTTGTCCCCATACCGTCAGAAGTCCTCTAAAGGTGGGACTGTGTAAACAGAGTGATGTCCCCATTAAGTCTGCATTGCCAGAACACACACACACACACACACACACACACACACACACACACATTGATGTGCCTTTATGCCATCACGACACAGCAATTAAAGCTCCATGAAGGTGTGGTCACTCAACCCCGTGGAAGGGATGTGATGTGAGCATCAAACCAGCGGACCTTCTATCACCTTAAGTTGATTTATTATTCCGAGCCCGGGAACACATTTGCAGCCATTTCCCCACTTCCTGCCTCACATAAACATGTATTCTTCATCCTGACACACTCCTATAACACACTCATTCTCAGCTGTGTGTGCTCCGCCATCTGTCCTCTGCCTGCTCTCCGGCCGCTAACAGGCTGAAGATTCAAGCGGCTCGTCTGGCGGACCACCTCCTCTCCACCGCCGTACAGGAGACAGTCCCACATGGGGGTCTCGCACAAAACTTAAGACCAGGTGATGAGCCAAAAATGACCATATAGAGGGTGTACACCTGTAGGGGCTTGGTTTACAAAAGATAATTAGCGCTGAGTCAGAAAAACAATGGTATTAACAGAAGTGGCTGTAGGCAACCCCCTGTTTTTTTTTTGTTGTTGTTTTTTTTGTAACATCGCAAGATGGTAATAGCGGCATTTGAAATAGCATGATTTGTCAGTTTTCCTTTTCGCTTTCTGATTAGATTAGATTAGATTAGATCAAATTAGATTATATTAGATTAGATTAGATTATATTAGATTAGATTAGATAGTACTCTATTTATTCCTTGAGGAATAAATAATAAATAATAACATTTTCAGCACAATCCCATTCAAGATCAGACAAACATTACAGGGGGACAGAACAGGATCGCTGACGGGTCTGCCGGCTTCCAGGGCCCCTTACAAAAAAGGTGAGATACAGGTATAAATATATATATACATACATTATATATACACACACACACACACATATATATATATACATTTATATATAGACATACACATATACATTTATATACATACATATATACATGCATACATATATATACACATATATACATACATACATATATATATATACATACATACATATATATATACATACATATACATATATATATAAACATACATACTTATATATATACATATATACATACATACATACATACATACATACATATATATATATATACATACACACATATATATTTACATATATATATATACATACATACATACATACACATATATATATATTTTTATATAGGGACGGCGTGGCGCAGTGGGAGAGTGGCTGTGCGCAACCCGAGGGTCACTGGTTCAAATCCCACCTAGAACCAACCTCGTCACGTCCGTTGTGTCCTGAGCAAGACACTTCACCCTTGCTCCTGATGGGTGCTGGTTGGCGCCTTGCATGGCAGCTCCCTCCATCAGTGTGTGAATGTGTGTGTGAATGTGGAAGTAGTGTCAAAGCGCTTTGAGTACCTTGAAGGTAGAAAAGCGCTATACAAGTACAACCCATTTATCATTTATCATTTATATATATAAATATCTCCCGTCTTTCTGCCCTCGTGGGGTCTGCTCCCTCGCTCACTTGGGGACTGTCTGTCTCCTGCTTCTCCTGTGCCTTGTCCCCTGCAGGACACGTCTGTCTACCGCCTGCCGGGGTGACACAGTGGGGGTCCAGTTCCCGGCCTGGCCTGATTGCGAGGGCCCAGCGGTCCTTTGTTCCCTGCGGCATCTTTTTGGGTCGGGTTCTCTGGGTGTTGTGGCCGTACTTTGGCTCCCACACAGGGAGACGCATATTTTGTACATAATAACACCTTTTTTTGTTTTTTTAATGCAGTATTTATTTATAGAGGATTCTGTTGTCTTTGATTTTCTTCGTAAGATTCTTAGCTAACTAAGAACAGCGAGAAAAATTGCTTTCATTTTTTATTTTTGCCAAAGTGCACCTACTAAATGCATCCGTGGGCAGGTGTTTAAAGCCATCATCATCACAGATGCACTTTTCTTTTTGATACAGCAACATAGCTTTAGTGATTTTTTTGTATTTTATTGCCGCTATTTGGACTGTCTGTTGTTTACTTTAAAATGGATACTTAGTTTTTATCAGCACTTTCCCTGTCCTTGTTTTTAAACGGACAAATCGAAGATGTTACTTTCATGTTTGTTGCAGCCTATCGAGCAGCACACTTCATAAATAAACATTTCTGGAAGAAGTCGCCGTCTTTAATGTTAGTTAGCAGAACCCTAAAAAATATCTCAAGCTGACTTTAACAGTCTGTGGCCAAATAAGAGCCACAGAACGCTTATAATCCGATTAGTCGATTCATCGTTAAGATAACAGATGATTAGTCAGCTATTAAAATAGTTGAATCCTTAAACTATATAGAGTTTAAAAAATATATTGGAAATACCGTAAGGTATTCTCTTCAACTTAACAGATAAAAATATGACGTGCTTGCGTCAGACTTACCGTAAATTAGGGACCATAAGCTGCTACTTTTTTTTTTACTACGCTTGGAGCCCTCCGGCTTATAAAACGGTGCCGCTAATTTAGAGCCACAATTTTTTTGTATTCAACAAATAGTTTGAATCAAACACAAGCCCAGACACTAAAGAAAGGTGTGTTGTTGTTTTGGTTTATGGCGCCATCTTTTGGACGCGTTGGCTCACTGCCGGTGCTGCAGGGTTAAGGTCTACAGTATTTCCATGCGCTTCAAACCGGAAGTACAAGTGTTAATTCGTCTATTATTCGTTTATAGCGTTTCTGCCCAAAATGATTCTCCATTCATCACTCCAAGCATTGTTTGTAAGTTTTACAATATTCATTCATCCAATTTCTACAGCTTGTCCCTTTTGGGGTCGCAAGAGGTTGCTGGATTCTATCTCAGCTGCATTCTGGTGGTAAGTATTCTTGCTTTCACTAAACCATCCCATGTGTGATGTCTGTAGGAGTGTTTTCATAAATATTGTTATCGTTTTGTACTAAAGGTAGCCGTGTTAGCATTAGCTACTATGCTACCATGTTTACAAGTGTCTTTGTTAGTTTTATTAACTTACAATGAAATACAGTTTTTTTTTTTGTTTTGTTTTTTAATTTACCATCCACAAATGTATTTAATCTGTTTAGCTGATTGGAGAGCTAACTTCCGCAGCTAGTGACTCCATGACGATGACCTCTGTTTTGATTGAGCTGCCGTTTTACTGCCACATTACAGGCACCCTAAGGGAAGCAAACTATAGACCGGAAAATACAATAATTGTTTCATTTCAATTTAATTTTTGCTGTGGTTTCAACACCGACTGGTCTGAGTCATTTCAATATGTGGCATTTCCACTTGTACCAAACTGATCTGGACCAGAACCAGACCAACCTCTTTTAAGTGGTCTTGGTTCAATTTTTCTGGTCAGGGTTTAGCACTCAAACTAGTTTTGCTTTCAATAAACATACCTGAGCAGGTGCACTGTTTCGAATATATATATATATATATATATATGCATATACATAAACATATATATATAAACATATATATATATATATAATTTATCTTCATATATATATATATATATATATATATATATATATATATATATATATATATATATACAAACCCCGTTTCCATATGAGTTGGGAAATAGTGTTAGATGTAAATATAAACAGAATACATCCATCCATCCATCCATTTTCTACCGCTTATTCCCTTTTGGGGTTGCGGGAGGTGCTGCCGCCTATCTCAGCTACAATCGGGCGGAAGGCGGGTACACCCTGGACAAGTTGCCACCTCATCGCAGAATACAATGATTTGCAAATCCTTTTCAAGCCATATTCAGTTGAATATGCTACAAAGACAACATATTTCATGTTCAAACTCATAAACTTTTTTTTGTTTTTGCAAATAATCATTAACTTTGATGCCAGAAAAACATCACAAAGAAGTTGGGAAAGGTGGCAATAAATACTGATAAAGTTGAGGAATGCTCATCAAACACTTATTTGGAACATCCCACAGGTGTGCAGGCTAATTGGGAACAGGTGGGTGCCATGATTGGGTATAAAAACAGCTTCCCAAAAAATGCTCAGTCTTTCACAAGAAAGTATGGGGCGAGGTACACCCCTTTGTCCACAACTGTGTGAGCAAATAGTCAAACAGTTTAAGAACAACCTTTCTCAAAGTGACATTGCAAGAAATTTAGGGATTTCAACATCTACGCTCCATAATATCATCAAAAGGTTCAGAGAATCTGGAGAAATCAGTCCACGTAAGCGGCATGGCCGGAAACAAACATTGACGGCACTGTATCAAAAACCGACATCAATCTCTAAAGGATATCACCACATGGACTCAGGAACACTTGAGAAAACCACTTTCACTAAATACAGTTGGTCGCTACATCTGTAAGTGCAAGTTAAAACTCTACTATGCAAAGCGAAAGCTATTTATCAACAACATCCAGAAACGCTGCCGGCTTCGCTGGGCCTGAGATTATCTAAGATGGACTGATACGAAGTGGAAAATGTTCTGTGGTCTGACAGTCCATGTTTCAAATTGTTTTTGGAAACTGTGGACTTTTGTGTCCTCTGGAACAAAGAGGAAAAAGAACCATCGGGATTGTCATAGGCGCAAAGTTCAAAAGCCAGCATGTGTGATGGAATGGGGGTGTATTAGTGGCCAAGGCATGGGTAACTTACACATGTGTGATGGTATGGGGGTGTATTAGTGAACAAGACATGGGTAACTTACACATGTGTGATGGTATGGGGGTGTATTAGTGCCCAAGACATGGGTAACTTACACATGTGTGATGGTATGGGGGTGTATTAGTGAACAAGACATGGGTAACTTACACATGTGTGATGGTATGGGGGTGTATTAGTGCCCAAGGCATGGGTAACTTACACATGTGTGATGGTATGGGGGTGTATTAGTGCCCAAGACATGGGTAACTTACACATGTGTGATGGTATGGGGGTGTATTAGTGCCCAAGGCATGGGTAACTTACACATGTGTGATGGTATGGGGGTGTATTAGTGCCCAAGACATGGGTAACTTACACATGTGTGATGGTATGGGGGTGTATTAGTGCCCAAGGCATGGGTAACTTACACATGTGTGATGGTATGGGGGTGTATTAGTGCCCAAGGCATGGGTAACTTACACATGTGTGATGGTATGGGGGTGTATTAGTGCCCAAGGCATGGGTAACTTACACATGTGTGATGGTATGGGGGTGTATTAGTGCCCAAGACATGGGTAACTTACACATGTGTGATGGTATGGGGGTGTATTAGTGCCCAAGGCATGGGTAACTTACACATGTGTGATGGTATGGGGGTGTATTAGTGCCCAAGGCATGGGTAACTTACACATGTGTGATGGTATGGGGGTGTATTAGTGCCCAAGGCATGGGTAACTTACACATGTGTGATGGTATGGGGGTGTATTAGTGCCCAAGGCATGGGTAACTTACACATGTGTGATGGTATGGGGGTGTATTAGTGCCCAAGGCATGGGTAACTTACACATCTGTGAAGGCACCATTAATGCTGAAAGGTACATATGGGTTTTGGAGCAACATATGTTGTCATCCAAGCAACGTTATCAAGCACGCCCCTGTTTATTTCAGCAAGACAATGCCAAGGCACATGTTACAACAGCGTGGCTTCATAGTAAAATAGTGCGGGTTCTAGACTGGCCTGCTTGTAGTACAGACTTGTCTCCAATTTAAATTTTTGAATACATGGTTGAAATTGGGGGTTAAATCACCAAAAATGATTCCCGGGCGCGGGTGATGGGTTGAATATAGAGGACAAACTTCACCACACCTCAGTGTGTGTGTGAGACAATCATTGCTAATTTAACTTGAAATTAACTGAAGAAGGCCTTACTGACAACAACTCGTAATCTAATTGGCTCTGGCAATCATCTATCAACTGTATGTGCCCGTTCACTTAGGTTGCACGGATGCCCGCATTGTTGATTCTGATTCTGAAGGTCCTTGGGCAGATTTGGTACAGCATGGCAACATAAGCTGGCTGAATTGTGATTGGATATAAAGTCAAACTTAAACAAACAGCACTGGAAGGAGCTCAATCCGACATGAAGAGAATATGAAGACTTTTAGATACGTAAGGAAAGTAAATTAAAAGTGTCTTTTATCTTTAATTCTGATCATGATTTCTGCTCATGTTAGGCCAGCACTGTTGAAACATGAGGACATCACTCAGGTCTCAAGGTCAGCCGAGACTTACTTTTGACGGTGGCGGTCCTGGTGCAATTGTAGAGAATGGCCAGCTCCCCAAACACCTTCCCCGGGCCCATGGTGCACAGCTTCAGGCTCTCCTTGGTCACCTCCACCTTGCCGTCTGCAAACATGCACAAAGAGAAGCAGAGGGCGGAGTCAAGCACTTCCACATTTTCAATTGCACATTTCAGAGGTCGTGCAGGTGTGCCGCGTACACACACCGACTGTAGTGTGTGTGTGTGTGTGTGTGTGTGTGTGTGTGTGTGTGTGTGTGTGTGTGTGAGACGGCCCCGCACTCTATTTTTGTGGGCATCCAGCCAGAAGGCTCCTGGCTCAGTGAGCTAGAAAAAGAAAGAATATGTATTTATTGGATGTGGGACTTCCAGTGTGGTCTGCAGAGCTCCTGACCAAGTGGAAACATGGCGGCAGCACCAGTGTGAAACACAACGGCTTGGTAGACGCTGTCAGAGCGGTGGTAATGTAACCGTGGTTATTATTGCACCGTATCACACTGGGAGGTGGTTCTCATGCGAGCACTGGGGTGCTTAATAAGTTAATGCCGTTATTTATGGACGTATCAATGAAAACTGAACATTTGGGAGGTCATGTTTCTGTTGCCAAAATAAATTGAACTTTAAAAAATGTATTCAATTATTTTTAAATTGGACTTTATTAAATGGATGTAATTTATTTTAAATTTGCCCGATTGTAGCTGAGATAGGCACCAGCGCCCCCCGCCACCCCAAAGGGAATAAGCGGTAGGAAATGGATGGATGGATGGATGGATGGATGGATGGATGGATGGATTTATTTTAAATTTGACTTTTTAAAATGGATTAATTTATTTTAAATTTGCCCGATTGTAGCTGAGATAGGCACCAGCGCCCCCCGCGACCCCAAACGGAATAAGCGGTAGGAAATGGATGGATGGATGGATGGATTTATTTTAAATTTGACTTTTTAAATGGATGTATTTTTTTTTAATTTGACTTTTTTAAACGGATGTATTTATTTAAAAAGTTGACCTTTTAAATGGATGTATTTATTTTAAATTTGACTTTTTTAAATGAATGTATTTTTTTCAATTTGACTTTTTTAAATGGATGTATTTATTTAAAAATTTGACCTTTTAAATGGATGTATTTATTTTAAATTGGACTTTTTTAAATGGATGTATTTATTTTAAATTTGACTTTAATAAAGAAAGCCAAGAATCAATCAATCAATCAATGTTTATTTATATAGCCTCAAATCACAAATGTCTCAAAGGACTGCACAAATCATTACGACTACAACATCCTCGGAAGAACCCACAAAATGCTATTTTTTGTGGTCCACTTTATTAAATATCAAATAAAATAAAAAATAAAAATATATATCTATATACATATACTGTATATATATATATATATATATATATATATATATATACATATACTGTATATATATATATATATATATATATATATATATATATATATATATATATATATATATTTATATACATATATATATTTTTTTGTTTTGTTTTGTTTTATTTCAATTTTTTATTGTATTATATTTATTTATTTTTGTGATACTTTTCATAATAAAGGGTCCACAAAAAATGGCATTATTGGCTTTATTTTAACAAAAAAATCTTCGGGTGCATTAAAAGTATAGAAATATATACTGATAGGTGTATACAACACTACCAGTAACTAAAACAAAAATAAATAGTCCTAAATCAAATGTCTACTTTATAGGGTGCTGCCTTTTTGGAATATACAAAATAGACCCCCGCAGTCCTTAGCTTTATGGAAATGTTTTATTTTAATTTGGCAAGCTGGAAAAAAAATCCCTGTAAGGTCTGAAAAAAGTAATAAAAGTGTGAAACTACGAGAGTGTTTGCAGTAGAGAATCAATGCCAGTGAAATGATCGCAGACAACCAACATCATTCAAACAGTAATATAGAAATGCATTATGAATGACTTTAGGGGGCAGCAATGTGTCAGTGGAACATTGGATTTGGCGACGCTAGATCAGCTCTTCTAATTAAAAAACAATATCACAATCGTATTGGGAGTACATTCATTAATAACAACAATATGAATGTGGATGAAGTGGTATCCTAAATACTGCACAATTGCAGTTCCAAAACGCTCACAAAGTGAAGGTATCAAAAAAGGGACTCGACAATGTTGTTTTTTTCTGGCGCTATTTGGTAGGTAAACATCTCCCATGATGCCCCTGTGCAGTTCAACCATCAAGGAGAAAACAAATTGATGTCGGTGTATTTCCTTTTGGTGGAACTCGTCATGCGGGAGCAAGGACACGCGGCGGGAAATAAAGTTTGCAGACACGTCGCAACCTCTTAAAAAGGAGTAATATGAGAAGATAGTTGATGAAAGGTCAGCCGTTAAAGAACTGTGAACCGCGACATGAAGCCAAGAAGCCAGCAAGGCCAAACATACATTAATGAGATATTTATGTTGTTGGGAGTTAAACTGACCCTGCGATGAGGGGGCGACTTGTCCAGGGTGTAACACGCATTCCGCCCGAATGCAGCTGAGATAGGCTCCCAACAGGGACAAGCGGTAGAAAATGGATGGGTTTTTAAGCCTTTTTAAAAACTATTCACAGTCTGTGGTGCCCTCAGGTGGTCAGGGAGAGCGTTCCACAGACTAGGAGCGGCAGAGCATGGAGTCACCCATAGTTTGTAGCTTTTGTCCTCTGAGGTTAGCCTGTCCAGAGCGGGGGTGTCGCGTGGAGGATTTGGGGGGTGAGCAGTTCTTTGATGTAGAGGGGAGCATTTCCATGGAGGCACTAGTGGGTTAGTAGGGAGAATTTGTATTCAATCTTGAATGGAACAGGAAGCCAGTGAAGGGATTTGAAATCTGGTGTGATGTGGTCACACCAGATTTGCAATATGGACTGGACTCTCACTATTATGTTAGATCCACTATGGACTGGACTCTCACTATTATGTTAGATCCACTATGGACTGGACTCTCACTATTATGTTGGATCCACTATGGACTGGACTCTCACACTATTATGTTAGATCCACTATGGACTGGACTCTCACTATTATGTTAGAGCCACTATGGACTGGACTCTCACTATTATGTTAGATCCACTATGGACTAGACTCTCACTATTAAGTTGGATCCACTATGGACTGAACTCTCACACGATTATGTTAGATCCACTATGGACTGGACTGTCACTATTATGTTGGATCCACTATGGACTGGACTCTCACACTATTATGTTAGATCCACTATGGACTGGACTCTCACACTATTATGTTAGATCCACTATGGACTGGACTCTCACTATTATGTTAGATCCACTATGGACTGGACTCTCACACTATTATGTTAGATCCACTATGGACTGGACTCTCACTATTATGTTAGATCCACTATGGACTGGACTCTCACACTATTATGTTAGATCCACTATGGACTGGACTCTCACACTATTATGTTAGATCCACTATGGACTGGACTCTCACACTATTATGTTAGATCCACTATGGACTGGACTCTCACTATTATGTTAGATCCACTATGGACTGGACTCTCACTATTATGTTAGATCCACTATGGACTGGACTCTCACTATTATGTTGGATCCACTATGGACTGGACTCTCACACTATTATGTTAGATCCACTATGGACTGGACTCTCACTATTATGTTAGAGCCACTATGGACTGGACTCTCACTATTATGTTAGATCCACTATGGACTAGACTCTCACTATTAAGTTGGATCCACTATGGACTGAACTCTCACACGATTATGTTAGATCCACTATGGACTGGACTCTCACTATTATGTTAGATCCACTATGGACTGGACTCTCACTATTATGTTAGATCCACTATGGACTGGACTCTCACTATTATGTTGGATCCACTATGGACTGGACTCTCACACTATTATGTTAGATCCACTATGGACTGGACTCTCACTATTATGTTAGAGCCACTATGGACTGGACTCTCACTATTATGTTAGATCCACTATGGACTAGACTCTCACTATTAAGTTGGATCCACTATGGACTGAACTCTCACACGATTATGTTAGATCCACTATGGACTGGACTGTCACTATTATGTTGGATCCACTATGGACTGGACTCTCACACTATTATGTTAGATCCACTATGGACTGGACTCTCACACTATTATGTTAGATCCACTATGGACTGGACTCTCACTATTATGTTAGATCCACTATGGACTGGACTCTCACACTATTATGTTAGATCCACTATGGACTGGACTCTCACTATTATGTTAGATCCACTATGGACTGGACTCTCACACTATTATGTTAGATCCACTATGGACTGGACTCTCACACTATTATGTTAGATCCACTATGGACTGGACTCTCACTATTATGTTAGATCCACTATGGACTGGACTCTCACTATTATGTTAGATCCACTATGGACTGGACTCTCACACTATTATGTTAGATCCACTATGGACTGGACTCCCACACTATTATGTTAGATCCACTATAGACTGGACTCTCACAATATTATGCTAGATCCACTTGACGTCCATTTCAGGGGGGGGTCCCTACATCTGAGGTCCCCCCCAAGGTTTCTTATTGTTATCCCATTGGGTTGAGTTTTTCCTTGCCCTAATGTGGGATCTGAGCTGAGGATGTCGTTGTGGCTTGTGCAGCCATTTGAGACACTTGTGATTTAGGGCTATATAAAAAAACATTGATTGATTGATTGATTGATTGATTGATTGATTGATTGATTGATTGATTGATTGACCACCTCGTCACAACTGCTTGCCTTCAGAGGTAGTATCTGAGCAGGAACAAGACACTGCTTGTGCAGAAGGACACCTGGTGTGTCACACCATGTCCCTGTTCTGTATGAACTGCATGGTAGAGAATGGATGGATGGATGAATGGATGGATGGATGAATGGATGGATGGATGGATGGATGAAGGGATGAATGGATGAATAGACACAGGGAGCAACTGTGCCTGCCCGTATTCTCCCTTTGGAACTGCAACACACCTGCAAACATCAGACAATCAAGAGTCTGATTGCTTTCACGCAACTACTTGTCAGATTCCTGGAATGATGATGTCATCGCTCACACAACATCCTGCCTGAAGGCGGGCTGAATCTCCCGCCGTAAGATGGCGGTCTGCCCTCCAATAGCACGCACACGTCAATAACGCAACATTGTTAAACGTTTAGGCAATTATCCTAAGTTGGGCTGGAGTGTTCTTCCACGTCTCTTGGGCAAGACAGTTCTCATTAAAACACTGCAATTACCCAGGAGCCTCCACACTAAAATCTCAGAGAAAAAAAATAAAATCACTTGATCCACACCATTTTCCTCTTTGCTTCAGACGAGGCTCACGAAGGATTAAATCAGGGGAGTCAAACTCATTTTGGCTGAAGGGCCGCATGGAGGACCGTCTGTGCACACCCGGGGCGGACTATTAGAAGCACGGCATTAAAAGTACAAAAATAAATGGTAAATGGCTCGTATTTCTACAGCGCTTTTCTACCTTCAAGGTACTCAAAGCGCTTTCACACTACTTCCACATTCACCCATTCACACACACGTTCACACACTGATGGAGGGAGCTGCCATGCAACCACGACCCATCAGGAGCAAGGGTGAACTGTCTTGCAAAAGGACACAACGGACATGACTAGGTTGGTACTAGGTGGGGATTGAACCAGGAACCCTCAGGTTGCTGGCACGGCCACTCTTCCAACCGCGCCACACCGCCTAATAGCTAAAACTAGCACGCATATATCTAAAAAAACAAGGCTTTTTTAAAAAGAAGGGTTTTTAAGCCTTTTCTAAAACCATTCACAGTCTGTGGTACCCTCAGGTGGTCAGGGAGAGCGTTCCACAGACTGCAAGCAGCAGAGCAGAAAGCCCGGTGTCACGTTGCTCGTAGCTTTGTCCTCGGTGGTTGGAGGAGGTTGGCCTGTCTGTGTGGCGGATTTGGGGGTGAGCAGTTCTTCGAGGTAGAGGGGGGCATTTCCATGGAGGCACTGGTGGGTTAGTAGGGAGGCTTTGTATTCAATCCTGAGTGGAACAGGAAGCCAGTGAAGGGATTTGAGAACCTGTGTGATGTGGTCGTATTTCCGCACTCTCATCAGGATCCCAGCAGCACTATTCTGTTAGGTTAGTAGAAGGAGGGAATCGAACCAGGAACCCTCAGGTCGCTGGAACGGCCACTCTTCCAACCGCGCCATACCGCCTAATAGCTAGAACTAGCACGCATACATCTAAAAAAATAAGGCTTTTTTAAAAAGAAGGGTTTTTAAGCCTTTTCTAAAACCATTCACAGTCTGTGGTACCTTCAGGTGGCCAGGGAGAGCGTTCCACACACTGCAAGCGGCAGAGCAGAAAGCCCGGTCTCACGTTGCTCGTAGCTTTGTCCTCGGTGGTTGGAGGAGGTTGGCCTGTCCGTGTGGAGGATTTGGGGGTGAGCAGTTCTTTGATGTAGAGGGGAGCATTTCCATGGAGGCACTGGTGGGTTAGTAGGGAGGCTTTGTATTCAATCCTGAGCGGAACAGGAAGCCAGTGAAGGGATTTGAGAACCTGTGTGATGTGGTCGTATTTCCGCACTCTCATCAGGATCCCAGCAGCACTATTCTGTTAGGTTAGTAGAAGGAGGGGATCGAACCAGGAACCCTCAGGTCGCTGGAACGACCACTCTCTCAACTACGTCCCAACAACTTCAGCTTGCCTAAATCGCATGTTGACATCAATTGCAGTCATGCACTGACCAAATATGTCTGATTAGCACTACAAACAAGTAAAAAACATCAGCATTCACGCACAGTATAAAATGTTTGGTGGACAAAATGTGACAAAGGAGTGGCACAAAACGCGTCTTTCTGTAGCAGAGTCGAAGAAAGCTGTACATGGTACAAACTACGGTGCATTCAAGTACCGCCAAAACTAGTAGGACAAAACGGCGCTGGCCAAATGTTCTCATCAGTGAGGCATCTTGATTACAAACAACGGGAGTTTTAACAATTAGGAAGGTTTGAGTCATGAGGGAAAAAAAATGTTTCACTCATCTTTTTCCATTTTTGTACATTTTTGAAAAAGCTCAAGAGAGCCACTAGGGCGGCGCTAAAGAGGGGTTTAAACATCCATCTAAAGCGTCAAACTCATTTTAGCCGGGGGTCCACATGGAGGAAAATCACTATTAAAATCATGGCATTAAAACTAAAAAATAAAGACAACTTCAGATTTTTTTCTTTGTTTTACTTTGGCCAAAAATAGAACAAAAACATTCTGAAAATATTGCAATAAAAATATAGCAAAAAAATACCCGGCAGCGGCAAAGTTTAGAAGGAAGGAAGAAAGTGAATGAATGTTTAAAACTGAATACATTTATATATGCATACTTTTTATTTTTAATTATGTAGTACTTATTTAATGAATTAAGTAAAGTTTCAAGTTAAAGTTAAAGTACTTCCTAGTTCTTATTGTTCATATATTGTTATTCACATACAAACACTGGCATTTATTATTCATATATTTTTAATCACAGATAAAACTGACATTCATTATTTTTTCCACTGTTATTTATTTATCTTAAATTTGATTTATTTATTTTAAATTTGACTTTATTAAATGGATACTTTTTTTTTAAATTATACTTTTATAAAATAGATTTTTTTTTTAATTTGACATTTGTAAATGGATTTATCTAATTAAAATTTGACTTTGATAAATTAATTTACTTATTTTACATTCTACATTTTAAATGGATCGATTTATTCTAATTTTGACTTTTTTAAATGGATCTATTTATTTTAAATTTAACTTCATTAAATTGATTTGTTTATTTAAAATTTAACATTTTTAAATGTGTATATTTATTTAAAATTTGACATTTTTGAATGGATTTTTTTACTTTAATAAATGGATGTATGTATTTCAAATTTTACTTTAATAAATTGATTTATTTATTTTAAATTCTACGTTTTAAATGGATTTATATATTTTTAATTTGACTTGAATAAAAGGATTCATTTATTTTAAATTGTAGTTTTTTTAAATGGATCCATTTATTTTGAATTGGACTTTTTCTAAACGGATTTATTAATTTTAAATTTAATTTCATTAAATGTATTTGTTTATTTAAAATTTTACTTTTTTAAATGTATATATTATTTTAAAATGTGACATTTTTTAATTGATTTCTTTTTACTTTAATAAATGGATGTATTTATTTTAAATTGTACTTTAATAAATGGTTTTATTTATTTCAAATTCTACATTTTAAATAGATTTATAGATCTTAAATTTGACTTTAATAAATGGATTCATTTATTTTAAATTAGATTTTTATAAATGGATCCATTTATTTTAAATTTGACTTTTTTAAATTGATTTATTTCAAATGTAACTTTATTAAATATATTTGTTTATTTAAAATTTTACTTTTTTTAAATGTATATATTTATTTAAAATTTGACATTTTTTAATTGATTTTTTTTTACTTTAATAAATGGATGTATTTATTTTTTGATGTATTTAAGTTTGCCGGGCAGTTCTAATACTGATCAAACATCAACCTGGGGGCCATAGATCATTCCTTTGAGGGCCGGATGTGGACCGCGGGCCTGGACTCTGACACCCCTGTATTAAAGGTTGTCCAGGAAACTAAGACCACCAGAAGGCCCCTGACTCAAAAAGCAAGAAAGCAGTTAAAAATGTTGCCCCAGCCAAATAATGTCCTCAGTGGATATGACTTTTTATCTTCTTTTCTTGTTAGGAAGGAGCCGAAATTAGCAAAAAAACCCCACCTTCATCCATTTATTACAACGAGTCTCAGCGTGACACAAAAGAGTCCCCGCTGGTTTCTATGGTCTGTTGTGTTCTGGTCTCTTGGAAAGTTCTTTCTTCACACAAACGAAGCAACAGTTTCCCCCCCTAAAAAAAGGAAATTGTTGCAATAAAACGTGCTTGAATATTGTTTTCTGTAAATCTTTTATGAGTTTCCTCGCTGGGTGTGAGACTTAATTGAAAATCAGCAACGTAATTGTCGAGTTAAATCGCTTTTAACTTGAGCCAAACAGCTCACAAGACCGTCCGTGACTCCCAAAGCATTCCTTGTCCTGCCTTCTATTCCGCTTTTGCAAGCATGAAATAGAAGACTTCACACGTCATTTCATGCCGGCCATACCAGGAAACTTGCTGAGTTTCCCCGAGCGAGAAGCCGCCGACGTTTTCCCCAGAAAAGAATAATAGGAGACCTCGTTGTGAGCTTCCATTCCAGAGGTCAGCCTTTGAGAATCGATTGGACTTTTTAAACATGCTGCGTGAACTCAGCTGTTCAAGCCCCTGGAGGGATGGAGTGTCGTTTGGGTCGTATGATGAATAGAAATTGGAAATTATTTTTCATTAAATGAGAAAGAGCGGAACAGTAAAACAAAAAGCTGCGTTAGGAGAGGAAAGTAAGGAGGCTAAATTGCAGGTCAGGCCAGGCAACAATTGGTGAGAAGAGCCTGCTGAGATGTTAAATGGCTTCAAGCACCCGGGTCCAGTATGCAAATGGAGTTACCAAATAAGAATCCGGGTCCAGTATGCAAATGGAGTTACCAAATAAGAATCCGGGTCCAGTATGCAAATGGAGTTACCAAATAAGAATCCGGGTCCAGTATGCAAATGGAGTTACCAAATAAGAATCCGGGTCCAGAATGCAAATGGAGTTACCAAATAAGAATCCACAATGTACAAACCCTGTTTCCATATGAGTTGGGAAATTGTGTTAGATGTAAATATAAACAGAATACAATGATTTGCAAATCCTTTTCAAGCCATATTCAGTTGAATATGCTACAAAGATACGGCGTGGCGCGGTGGAAGAGTGGCTGTGCATAACCCGAGGGTGCCTGGTTCAATCCCCACCTAGTACCAACCTCGTCACGTCCGTTGTGTCCTGAGCAAGACACTTCACCCTTGCTCCTGATGGGTGCTGGTTAGCGCCTTGCATGGCAGCTCCCTCCATCAGTGTGTGAATGGGTAAATGTGGAAGTAGTGTCAAAGCACTTTGAGTACCTTGAAGGTAGAAAAGTGCTATTCAAGTACAACCTATTTATTTATTATATAAATATTTTCGGTACTTTGATAATTTTATACAAAAAAAGAGGTCTACAAAAAATGTAATTATTTGCGTAATTATAACAAAAAATCTTAGGGTACAATAAACATGTTTATTATTGCAATTTAGTCCTTAAAAAAAAAGTGAACATCCTGGACAACTTGTCTTTTAGTAGTAAGTAAACAAATAAACTATAAAAATTGACTATTAATCGACTTGTTCGTTTACTGTTAATATCTGCTTACTTTCTGTTTCAACATGTTCTATCTACACTTCTCTTAAAATGTAATAATCACTTATTCTTCACTTCTTTGATACTTTACATTAGTTTTGGATGATACCACAAATGTGGGTATCGATCTGATACCAAGTAGTTACAGGATCATACTTTGGTCATTATCAAAGTCCTCATTTGTACGGGGATGTATTTCCTTAGACTTAGACAAAGACAAACATTATTGATCCACAAGGGAAATTGTTTTAAAGTTTCCTGAGTTTATAAACTTAATATAAATTTAAAAAAAACAAAATAAGTTTTTGTGATGCTAAAAAATATTGATGTAATCATAATAGTATCGACTAGATACACTCTTGTACTTGGTATCATTACAGCTGATGTCAGGCGTGGCGTTTGTTTACATTGTGACGGTGGTGAGCTATTGTATCCTCCTGCTGTGTGTAGTGAAGCATGTTTAGCTATTCCTCGTCCTGCAGTGATAATGGTACTTGTAAAAAACTTACTTTATTTGTCGCCATGGAGGCGAGGATTAGTGATTTAGAAGTAGCTACAACACTGCTGTATGCGGATGGACTTAGCCGCGAGCTAGCTAGCTATGTCTGAACGCACCTTACCATGAATTTATGAAGGTGGACCCCGACTTAAACAAGTTGAAAAACTTATTGGGGTGTTACCATTTAGTGGTCAATTGTAGGGAATATGTACTGTACTGTGCAATCTACTCATAAAAGTATCAATCAATCAAAAAACCTCTTCCTGAGGGCATTTCACCGTTATCGTTAGTTTTTAAGCCAAAATGCGTCCGTTCTCCCTTTTTTGTCTACACACTGTCTCTGCTGGTAAGTACTCAGTGATTGTGCGCTACCGAACATGCTCCTCTAGGGGGGTGCTTTTAAGAGGTGGTACAGTGCCGAATATAATTCATTAGTATCGCGGTACTAAACTAATACTGGCATACCTTACAACCATAGAAGCTACACAGTCAATTTGATCCAAGTCTACTTCCAATTTACAAAACAGGATTTAAGACTCGATCCAGACCAGATTCTAAAAATGTGGATCAATTGAAGTTCCATCCATCCATCCATCCGTCTTTCTCCGCTTATCCGAGGTCGGGTCGCAGGGGCAGCAGCCTAAGCAGGGAAGCCCAGACTTTCCTCTCCCCAGCCACTTCGTCCAAGTCTTCCCAGGGGATCCCGAGGCGTTCCCAGGCCAGCTGGGAGACATAGTCTTCCCAACGTGTCCTGGGTCTTCCCCGTGGCCTCCTACCGATTGGACGTGCCCTAAACACCTCCCTAGGGAGGCGCTTGTGTGGCATCCTGACCAGATGCCCGAACCACCTCATCTGGCTCCTCTCCATGTGGAGGAGCAGCTGCTTTACTTTGAGTTCCTCCCGGATGGCAGAGCTTCTCACCCTATCTCTAAGGGAGAGACCCAAACTCATTTGGGCCGCTTGTACCCGTGATCTTATCCTTTCGGTCATAACCCAAAGCTCATGACCATAGGTGAGGATGGGAACGTAGATCGACCGGTAAATTGAGAGCTTTGCCTTCCGGCTCAGCTCCTTCTTCACCACAACAGATCGATACAACGTCCGCATTACTGAAGACGCCGCACCGATCCGCCTGTCGATCTCACCATCCACTCTTCCCTCACTCGTGAACAAGACTCCTAGGTACTTGAACTCCTCCACTTGGGGCAGGGTCTCCTCCCCAACCCGGAGATGGCACTCCACCCTTTTCCGGGCGAGAACTACGAACTCGGACTTGGAGGTGCTGATTCTCATCCCAGTCGCTTCACACTCGGCTGCGAACTGATCCAGTGAGATCTGAAGATCCTGGCCAGATGAAGCCATCAGGACCACATCATCTGCAAAAAGCAGAGACCTAATCCTGCAGCCACCAAACCAGAACCCCTCAAAGCCTTGACTGTGCCTAGAAATTCTGTCCATAAAAGTTCTGAACAGAACAGGTGACAAAGGGCAGCCTTGGCAATCAAAGGTACGCACTAACTTTGACATTCACTTGTTTCAATTGTTATTTTTTCCAATGAGGGTTTGACCGAACGCTGTGTTTGTTTTGGAGGAAGAAACAAGACTGACATCCTTCCCAAGATCAGTTGGTTTTAGCATCAGGATTAGTTTAATGGAGGCTGTAAAAACAAAGTCCACAGGGAGACGGACTTAAGCCCAGGTTGGTGTGGGAGTCTTGGAGCTTTGCGTGTGAACGCCATGAGACTTGATCGATTTAGCGACTCCCGACTTCAAACATTTCAAAAAGTGGGATTGATTTGAAAGCGCCGCAGACAATTTTGTGAAGATTCTTGCAGATTTTCTACGAGCAGGCTCCGTGTGAATCTTTGACAAATTGACTGCAGCGCGGCCCAATCAATTCTTTAATGGGGGGTGCGTCCAAAACACCTGATTTCTATCGGAGTATTAGACACGCTCCAAAATATGGCATTATGTCACATTTGCTGCTTGGCTTGCAGACGTACTATTTTAGTACACACGCTGCATGGGACCCCCAATTCCAAAAATGTTTTGGAAGACTTGCTAGCCATACTTGCCAACCTTGACCCCTCCAAATTCGGGAGATGGGTGGGGGGATATATATTTTCAAATATTTCATACATATATATATATATACATATATATGGTAAATAGGTTATATTACACGCCTTTAATGGGCCGCCAACAGGACATTGCTAAACAGGAAGTGCTTGAATTCGAATGGCTTTGTAAACACACTTCTTCTTCCGTGTAACATCAGATGTCCAACTGGGTGTCGCATCTCTGGTCCTGGGGTGGAAGAGGCTGGCTTCTGAGGGCGGTCCACATGCGGGGCAGATGTTGATGATACAGTCGGGGGTCTGCTCAGGGTCACAGTGCCGCACTGTCCGCCGAGCCCCACGTCTTCATTGATGACCCAAAGCGACCGACCCCAGTCCGTAGACTGAGACACAGTCTAAGTCCAGTGTGTTCTTCATGGGCTTTTTGAAACTGCACTAATTTTCTTTTTCCTCAGAATTTTCACCTGACTTGAAGTGTTTCGCCAAGGGGATCATTTGTGTTATGAATCGATGCCCGGATCATATTATGATTACATTTTTGAGTCTTTTGTGTTTTCTGTTGGTTTCGGACTCCTTCGGTTCCTGTTTGTGCACCTCTCAGTTGGTTACCATAGTTACTTATTATTTTCACCTGACGCTTGTTCCGGACGCACACCTGTGTTTTGTAATCACTGTCATTATTTAAGCCTGCCTTCTCCAGTCAGTCAGGCTGGCTTCCTACTGTAACGACCGGGTCGCATCGTAGTGTGGACTTCGTTCTTCCAGAAATGCAGACTAGCCTCAGACACATCGTGAAAGTAGGAATAAATGATTTAATTAAAAACAAATCAGACTTTGACAAAGAAAAACGTGTGCATAGCACTTAAGGCAAAACACAAAGAACTAGCATGGGAGCTAGAAGACAAAGAGCCTACCATACCATGAATTGATTAACGTGGACCCCGACTTAAACAAGTTGAAAAACTTATTTGGGTGTTACCATTTAGTGGTCAATTGTACGGAATATGTACTGTACTGTGCAAACTACTAATAAAAGTATCAATCAATCAATCAATCAATCTAGCGTGGAAGCTAGCAGGTAGCGAGCAGGAAACAGAAGTCGTCACTTGTTGTAGGAAAACAAACTAGGAAGCCAGACTGACTGACTGGAGAAGGCAGGCTTAAATAATGACAGTGATTACAAAACACAGGTGTGCATCCGGAACAAGCGGCAGGTGAAAATAATAAGTAACTATGGTAACCAACTGAGAGGTGCACAAACAGGAATCAAAGGAGTCCAAAACCAACAGAAAACACTAAAGACTCAAAAATGGAATCATAATATGATCCAGGCAGCGGATCAGAAGACATTTGTACATTTTCAGAATGTCCTTGTTCAATGTTTGGCCAACGTAAGACAAAGAAAAACACTTTTGAAGTTGTCTTTAGTTTTGAGTTATCGTGCCATCATTTGACCAGCTGGGAATAGGTTTCCCTCCATGCAGCCCCTCAACTAAAATGAGTTTGACACCCCTGATGTTCACTTCTGAGTCTCATTTGCAAGTATTATATTATTATTATTGTGCAAGTATTACAAGTCTGACCTGTGCCCTGCAAAAACATTGTTTGATTACGACCATACTTTTCAACCAAACCTGGTCATATTTTATAGACAAGTGTTACAGTCGCTTCAGAATCAGAATTCATGCCCAAGCCCTCAAGTTGCGTAAAAACCCTGCTGCAAGATGTTGTACAGTACATTGAGCAGTGAGAGACATTTCAAGTCAATCTGACTGAGGGGTTCGATAAGGGGTGTGTTTTCCAGGACAAAAACAGAACAAACAAACAGTCGGGGTGCATGTATTTTAGACAAAGTCTCACCCTTTTGTGTGAAGTTGTGCAGGACTCCAAGATTTTGGTCATGCGGCTGTTTTTTTTGTTTTGTTTTGTTTGTTTTTTTTGCTGGAAAAAGCACAAAGAATTACCTTGAAGTCTAATTGTTTATCGCCGTGGGAGAAGGAATTGTCGCTCAAGAGACAAGAAACGGACTCTCGACTTTGAACATTTGTCACCGTTGGGTTTAACGAGAATGGATCCTCGGTAAAATGTCTGATAATTGGCGACCTTTTGAAAAGGGACAAAAGTATCAGGACTAGTGTACTGGGTACCAAATTGTATTTCAATACTTTTCGGTACTTTTCTAAATAAAAGGGACCACAAAAAATGTCATTATTGGCTTTATTTTAACAAAAAAACCTTAGGGTGCATCAAACTTATGTTTATTATTGCAGGTTTGTCCTTAAATAAAATAGTAAACATAGTAGACAACTTACAAAGTAAACAAACAAAGGCTTCTAATTTATCTGCTGACATATGCAGTAATATTGTGTCATTGATCTATTATTTTGTCAACATTATAAAGGACAAACTGTAAAAATGGAATATCAATCCTCTTGTTCATTTACTGTTAATATCTGCTTACTTTCTTTTTTAACATGTTCTATCTACACTTCTGTTAAAACATAATAATCACTTATTCTTCTCTTCTTTGATACTTTACATTAGTTTTGGATGATACCACAAATGTGGGTATCGATCTGATACCAAGTAGTCACATTGGTCATATCCAAAGTCCTCAAATTCCCTGAGTTTAGAAACATAATACACATTTTTCAAAAGTGAAAGACAATATGGTGATGCCCAAAAAACATTGATATAATCATAGTAGTATCGATTAGATACGCTCTTGTACTTGGTATCATTACAGTGGATGTCACCCGTGGCGTTTGTTTACATTGTGACGGCGGTGAGCTATTGTATCCTCCTACAGTGTGTAGTGAAGCATGTTTAGCTATTCCTCGTCCTGCAGTGATAATGGTACTTGGGAAAACTGACTTTGTTTGTCGCCATGGATGGACGTTAGCTGTTAGCAAGCTAGCCACGTCTTAAAGCAGCTCTTCCTGAGGGTGCTTCAGTGCTACAACTTCACCTTTATCTTTACTTTTTAAGCCCAAATGTGTCCGTTCTCCCTTTTCTGTCTACACACTGTGTCTGCTTGTAAGTACTCTGTGTGTGTGTGCTGCCGAACGTGCTCCCCTGCTTGAGTCGGGATCAGGTTGTCAGCCACAAAAAATGTTAATTTCCAGCATGTGATGACTTATTGAAGTCAGTTTTTCGGACCTCCCGGGAAGGCTTTTGGTGAACGGCGACATTGAAATCTGTTTTAACCGCTCTCATGAAACGCACCTGGGGTTGTCAGTTCTTGGTTTTTTTCCACATCCTGCTTTGTGGCGGTGGCGAGCAGAGGCTTGCAGCTCACCTCTTGTCACCTTAGAGCCATATTCAAATCTCATGCAAATAGCAGCACAAGCAAATAAACACCGGGCAGTGGATCTGTGCGTCTCCACCACAGCTGCCTGGTCAAATAGCAGCACAGAATTAAAAATGCGTACAAATTCTGCATATATAATGGAATCATTTATTTATTTATTTATTTCCCCTGCGTTGATGTGTCACAGTGAGGCCCGCTTCACATAGCGGGACATAGGGGCCACGCCTCTGGGGCACCTCCCCCAGCACCCCTGGCTCGACATCACATGGGAGTCTGGAGGCCTTCCAATGATCTGCTGTCTTTTAGCTTGACTTTATCTCCCAGTGCAGCTAAAAATACCTTCCTGTGTACGCAGCGTGAGTGAGGGTGCTCCTATTGAGTGGAATCATGTCTATGGTCCTTCAGGAAGGAGCAACACATGATGATATATATATATATATATATATATATATATATATATATATATATATATATATATATATATATATATATATATATATATATATACATACATATATATATATATATATGTCCACCCACTGCCACAGTGTGTTGTTGTAGAAGTCATGTGATACTGGAAACAACGGCGGAAGGAATGAATGTTGTTAGTGTGTGTTTATGTTGGGATATACTGTACTCTCTATGAGGATTATAACCTCACATTATCTAGCCCCCACATGTTGACTTTATGTATATATGTACACATGTATACTTATACATACATACATTATATATATATATATATATATATATATATATATATATATATATATATATATATATATATATATATATATATACTATATATACATACATTTATACACAGCAATTCACATACATACAAACACATACATATATATATATATATATATATATATATATATATATATGTATATATATATATATATATATATATACAGTGGGGCAAACAAGTATTTAGTCATCCAGCGATTGTGCAAGTTCTCCCACTTCAAATGATGACAGAGGTCTGTAATTTTCATCATAGGTACACTTCAACTGGGAGAGACAGAATGTGAACAAAAAAATCCTGGAATTCACATTGGAGGAATTTTAAAGAATTGATTTGTAAATGATGGTGGAAAATAAGTATTTGGTGACTTCAAACAAGGAAGATCTCTGGCTCTCACAGACCTGTAACTTCTTCTTTAAGAAGCTCTTCTGTCCTCCACTCGTTACCTGTATTAATGGCACCTGTTTGAACTCCTTATCTGTATAAAAGACACCTGTCCACAGCCTCAAACAGTCAGACTCCTAACTCCACTATGGCCAAGACTAAAGAGCTGTCGAAGGACAGCAGGAAAAGAATTGTAGACCTGCACCAGACTGGGAAGAGTGAATCTGCAATAGGCAAGCAGCTTGGTGGGAAAAAATCAACTGTGGGAGCAATTGTCAGAAAATGGAAGACGTACAAGACCACTGATAATCTCCCTCGATCTGGGGCTCCACGCAAGATCTCATCCCGTGGGGTCAAAATGATCATGAGAACGGTGAGTAAAAATCCCAGAACCACACGGGAGGACCTGGTGAATGACCTGCAGAGAGCTGGGACTAGAGTAACAAAGGTTACCATCAGTAACACACTACGCCGACAGGGAATCAAATCCTGCAGTGCCAGACGTGTCCCCCTGCTTAAGCCAGTGCATGTCCAGACCCGTCTGAAGTTCGCCAGAGAGTACATGGATGATACAGCAGAGGATTGGGAGAATGTCATGTGGTCAGACGAAACCAAAATAGAACTTTTTGGTATTAACTCACCTCGTGGTGTTTGGAAGAAGAAGAATACTGAGTTGCATCCCAAGAACACCATGCCTACTGTGAAGCATGGGGGTGGAAACATCATGCTTTGGGGCTGTTTTTCTGCTAAGGGGACAGGACGATTGATCCGTGTTAAGGAAAGAATGAATGGGGCCATGTATCCTGAGATTTGGAGCCAAAACCTCCTTCCATCAGTGAGAGCTTTGAATGGTTGACCAAATACTTATTTTCCACCATCATTTACAAATAAATTCTTTAAAATTCCAACAAGGTGAATTCCTGGATTTTTTTTCACATTCTGTCTCTCACAGTTGAAGTGTACCTATGATGAAAATGACAGACCTCTGTCATCATTTGAAGTGGGAGAACTTGCACAATCGCTGGCTGACTAAATACTT
>NC_084619.1:76038224-76050724 GCF_033978795.1 Nerophis ophidion
ATGGTGCAGAGAGAGAAAAACATACAAGGATGGGGACTGAGCACAAGAGTCGGACGAAGGTACATGCTGCTGAAAAGCAAACGGCGGAGCGAACAGCAGAGGGAGACGGGAGACGCAGCGGAAGAGTGACCCGACCGCAGACTAGCTTTTGTTGAAAAATAAAGCAAGTCAAACCTGCTGAAAATAATGTCCTTCCTTGGCGGTCCATGGAACCCGCAAGATGACGGCACGGGTCTGTCACAATTATATTAATAATTGGAATTTTACTTGGCAGAATTATGACAACAGTCATAATTTTACTCAAAAAATGTCGTTTTACAACAAAATATTGTGATAAAAGTCAGAATTTTAAATGACAAATGTCACCATTTTGCAATAAAAAGTAATCATTTTACATTAAAAAAAAAGTTATAATTTTACGAGAAGATACTGCAATATTACAGAAACAGAAATAATATGAGAAATTGTTCCAGATTTTATAAGAAAAAAGTCGACACATTGTGAGAAAAAACCCTGCTTTTAGTTGTTTTTTTGTTTGTTTGTAATTGTGTTTTAATATTCATTATTTACTCCAAGTTACTACATTATGTTTATATATAGATATTCATTTTATTTTTGGAATTAATTTTGGCCAAAGGGGGCGCATTTCAATTTCTTACACAAACTGGTTATTTCGTTGACCAGAGGGGGCGCACTTCAAGTTTTTAAACCCACTTGTTATTTAATATGTTGACCAGCGGAGAAGAACTTTTAAAACCAACACACAGTCAATTTGAAAAAACCCTCCTTTTTGGGACCACCCTAACGTTGATAAAATTTCACCACCAGGGTCGGTGAAATCAACAAAAAAATACTGACTTTGGAGCAATGTTCACAGACTCTAGTATTTGGCTCTCTATTAGATGCAATGACCAAAAAATCCTGACTTTGGAGCAATGTTCACAGACTCTAGTATTTGGCTCTCTATTAGATGCAATGACCAAAAAATCCTGACTTTGGAGCAATGTTCACAAACTCTAGTATTTGGCTCTCTATTAGATGCAATGAACAAAAAATCCCAACTTTGGAGCAATGTTCACGGACTCTAGTATTTGGCTCTCTATTAGATGCAATGACCAAAAAATCCTGACTTTGGAGCAATGTTCACGAACTCTAGTTTTTGGCTCTCTATTAGATGCAATGACAAAAAAATCCTGTCTTTGGAGCAATGTTCACGAACTCTAGTATTTGGCTCTCTATTAGATGCAATGACAAAAACATCCTGACTTTGGAGCAATGTTCACGGACTCAAGTTTTTGGCTCTCTATTAGATGCAATGACCAAAAAAATCCTGACTTTGGAGCAATGTTCACGGACTCTAGTTTTTGGCTCTGTATTAGATGCAATGACAAAAAAATCCTGTCTTTGGAGCAATGTTCACGAACTCTAGTATTTGGCTCTCTATTAGATGCAATGACCAAAAAATCCAGACTTTGGAGCAATGTTCACAGACTCTAGTTTTTGGCTCTCTATTAGACGCAATGAGAAAAAAAATCCTGACTTTGGAGCAATGTTCAAGGACTCTAGTTTTTGGCTCTCTATTAGATGCAATGACAAAAAAATCCTGACTTTGGAGCAATGTTCACGAACTCTAGTATTTGGCTCTCTATTAGATGCAATGACCAAAAAATCCAGACTTTGGAGCAATGTTCAAGGACTCTAGTTTTTGGCTCTCTATTAGATGCAATGACAAAAAATTCCTGACTTTGGAACAATGTTCACGAACTCTAGTATTTGGCTCTCTATTAGACACAATGGTTATCTGTATTGGGACCATGATTTCAGTCCTAACTTGTTCGCCGGTCTTCATATGGACGGTACTTTTCCTTGTTGATGTCCCAAGAAGGGTAGCGATACAAGACACACACATACACACACACACACACACACACACACACACACACACACACACACACACATCATCAACGGCCAGATGACTCAATCTTCTCCCAATCTGCTGAGGAGCTGCCAGCGTCTCATGCAGAACATTGTTGTGTCCTGTTCTCTGCCGGCGATAAACGGGCCATTGCCAGCGACTTTATATTTAGGCCACATAAGGCGCAAGTTGCAAAGAAAACCTTAAATTGCCGTCTCTCTTTGACAGTTTGAACGGCGAGGTGAAAAGCAGCTCGAGAGCAAGCGCTGGAAAGCTCTTTTGGTCGGACGTTAGATCTATTCAGCACTGAGCTGAAAGGCTTGGGAAGAATCACCATCTGCCGTCTTTCATAGATGGAAGATCATAGAAATTGCTGTATATTCACAAGCTTGAGAGAAGCGGCTCTAAAAAAATAAAAATAAAAATTGCATTCTTTTATGCATCAAATCACAGGATTGATTTGTTTTCACCTGAACGACAAAGAAAAAAAAGAATGAAGTCCTAAAAGTCGTGATGCACTCAGCAGGAAACGACGTTAAAGGGACAGTTTGCAACAATGTGTCAAACTCATATCAGATCGGGGGCCACAAGGAGGAAAAACTAGGCCCAAAACCACCGCGCAATAACTTGAAAATAAAGACAACTTCAGATTGTTTTCTTTGTTTAAAAATAGAACGAGCACATTCTGAAAATGCACAAATCATAATGATGTTGTTTTTTTTTTGACTTATACTTTGCGGTTAATGGTATTGCGGCTTTATTTGTCGCTATTTTCTGAATAAATGATGTGATGACGTTCATCAGTCAACTCATTGGTGTTCATTTTCAATCTATCAAGATAAAAAAATGATGATATCAAAATCAAAGAATATGAGGCAATTTCTGAGGGAATTTTGTGTGAATTTTCCAATGCTGAAGTTCAACTGAAATCCTGGACTTTTTTTAGAATTGTTAAACTCATGAAAAAGCTGAATATTTTGAAGTTGGAACACTGGATCAGATGGAAAATGTGGAAACTGTGAAACTTTGAAGAATATTCCAATGATTTTAATGGGAACTTCCCCAAAAATTGGGAATTACGGGAAAAGCGGAATTTTTTTTATAAATGGTAAAAAAAAAAAAAAAAATGGATGGACTGAATGAGTTGAAATAGTTGGTGTTGAAATTTTTCAAATCGGTTGAGAAATGTTGAAGTAGTGACATTGAGAAATAGTATCACGGAATTCCTGGAATTTCGGGAAAACCGGGAATTTTTACAGTTCAAAAAAGAACTTTGTTTTTTGTCCTGATTACGAGGAATGTTTTGACGGTGAATGGTTGAAGTGGGTTGACAAATGTGGGAGGAGGAGTCACCAGGAAATAAAGAGTGGAAATAGGGTTTTGGAAAACCAGGAATTCTGGAAAATCCTGGAAATTTTTTTTTAACTTGGAAAAAGAGTAGTTTAAATTTCCAGAATGGTGGAATGTGTTGAAGGTGGAATGGTTTGAATTGGTTAAAAAAATGTGGAAATGGTGGAAGTTTTAAAAATGCCCAATTCATTTTGAATAGGAAAAATGTCCCGGAAAACCTGGAATTCTGGGAAATCTGAGGATTTGGGGAATTTGTCAAGGGAAAGTCTGCGATTCCCGAATAAGTTGAACAGTTTGAAGTTCAAATGGTTTGAATTGGAAGAAAAATGTGAAAGGTAGAGTGCACCCGAATCTGGAGAAGAAGAAGAAGAAGAATAAATAAATGAAATTTGGTGTATAAAATCAAATGTGTGAATGCTTTGGAGCATTAACACAATTACAGGATCTTATTTAGGTCGTTTGCTCATTTTCCTCGACTGGTGCACTAACATGTTTTTTGTTTTGTTTTTGTTTTTACATATGTAGCATCATCTACAAAGATACAAAGAATTGCTATTGCGACATCTAGTGGACACATTTAGAACAGCACTTTCTTTCATTCATATAAGACTTTTAAAGTCATTTTGATAGTAGGCTAATAGAGCTAATATGGACACTTATAACATTTCCTTACGTATTCCAGCAGCAGACACAACTTTTCAGCACAGACACGGACGCCGACACAACTCATTAGACAATCATCGGGGGTCGCCATGGCAACATTGTAGCTGCGGTTCTTTTCTTTTTTTTTTTTTAATCTGCAACAGATATGGCCGTATAAAAAAAAAAAAGAGGCAGGAATCAAACCAATAGTGCAGAGAAGCATTAAAGAAGGGAGAAAAAAAATGACTTTATTGTCGGTGATACTTTAAAGAATGGAGTCTGAATCTTGCAACATGTTGAATTCCTTCTGATCAAAGTGTGTCCGTCCTAATGATGCAGACAGGATGTTATTGAGTTATTAACACCAACTAATAGGGATGTTAATGAGTTATTAACACCAACTAATAGGGATGTTAATGAGTTATTAACAGCAACTAATAGGGATATTAATGAGTTATTAACAGCAACTAATAGGGATGTTAATGAGTTATTAAGAGCAACAAATAGGGATATTAATGAGTTATTAACAGCAACAAATAGGGATGTTAATGAGTTATTAAGAGCAACAAATAGGGATATTAATGAGTTATTAACAGCAACAAATAGGGATGTTAATGAGTTATTAACACCAACTAATAGGGATATTAATGAGTTATTAACAGCAACTAATAGGGATGTTAATGAGTTATTAACAGCAACTAATTGGGATGTTAATGAGTTATTAACAGCAACAAATAGGGATGTTAATGAGTTATTAACAGCAACAAATAGGGATGTTAATGAGTTATTAACAGCAACAAATAGGGATACTAATGAGTTATTAACAGCAACTAATAGGGATGTTAATGAGTTATTAACAGCAACTAATAGGGATATTAATGAGTTATTAACAGCAACAAATAGGGATGTTAATGAGTTATTAACACCAACTAATAGGGATATTAATGAGTTATTAACAGCAACAAATAGGGATGTTAATGAGTTATTAACAGCAACTAATTGGGATGTTAATGAGTTATTAACACCAACTAATAGGGATATTAATGAGTTATTAACAGCAACAAATAGGGATGTTAATGAGTTATTAACACCAACTAATAGGGATATTAATGAGTTATTAACAGCAACTAATAGGGATGTTAATGAGTTATTAACACCAACAAATAGGGTTATTAATGAGTTATTAACAGCAACTAATAGGGATATTATTGAGTTATTAACAGCAACAAATAGGGATATTAATGAGTTATTAACAGCAACTAATAGGGATGTTAATGAGTTATTAACAGCAACTAATAGGGATGTTAATGAGTTATTAACACCAACAAATAGGGTTATTAATGAGTTATTAACAGCAACTAATAGGGATATTATTGAGTTATTAACAGCAACAAATAGGGATATTAATGAGTTATTAACAGCAACTAATAGGGATGTTAATGAGTTATTAACAGCAACTAATAGGGATGTTAATGAGTTATTAACAGCAACAAATAGGGATATTAATGAGTTATTAACAGCAACTAATAGGGATGTTAATGAGTTATTAACAGCAACAAATAGGGATGTTAATGAGTTATTAACACCAACTAATAGGGATATTAATGAGTTATTAACAGCAACAAATAGGGATGTTAATGAGTTATTAACAGCAACTAATTGGGATATTAATGAGTTATTAACAGCAACAAATAGGGATGTTAATGAGTTATTAACACCAACTAATAGGGATATTAATGAGTTATTAACAGCAACAAATAGGGATGTTAATGAGTTATTAACAGCAACTAATTGGGATGTTAATGAGTTATTAACAGCAACAAATAGGGATGTTAATGAGTTATTAACAGCAACAAATAGGGATGTTAATGAGTTATTAACAGCAACAAATAGGGATACTAATGAGTTATTAACAGCAACTAATAGGGATGTTAATGAGTTATTAACAGCAACTAATAGGGATATTAATGAGTTATTAACAGCAACTAATAGGGATATTAATGAGTTATTAACAGCAACTAATAGGGATATTAATGAGTTATTAACAGCAACTAATAGGGATATTAATGAGTTATTAACAGCAACTAATAGGGATATTAATGAGTTATTAACAGCAACTAATAGGGATATTAATGAGTTATTAACACCAACTAATAGGGATATTAATGAGTTATTAACAGCAACTAATAGGGATGTTAATGAGTTATTAACACCAACAAATAGGGTTATTAATGAGTTATTAACAGCAACTAATAGGGATATTATTGAGTTATTAACAGCAACAAATAGGGATATTAATGAGTTATTAACAGCAACTAATAGGGATGTTAATGAGTTATTAACAGCAACAAATAGGGATGTTAATGAGTTATTAACAGCAAGAAATGGGGATGTTAATGAGTTATTAACAGCAACTAATAGGGATATTATTGAGTTATTAACAGCAACAAATAGGGATATTAATGAGTTATTAACAGCAACTAATAGGGATGTTAATGAGTTATTAACAGCAACAAATAGGGATGTTAATGAGTTATTAACAGCAACTAATAGGGATACTAATGAGTTATTAACAGCAACAAATGGGGATGTAAATGAGTTATTAACAGCAACTAATAGGGATGTTAATGAGTTATTAACAGCAACAAATAGGGATGTTAATGAGTTATTAAGAGCAACAAATAGGGATGTTAATGAGTTATTAACAGCAACAAATAGGGATGTTAATGAGTTATTAAGAGCAACAAATAGGGATGTTAATGAGTTATTAACAGCAACAAAAAGAGATGTAATGAGTTATTAAGAGCAACAAATAGGGATGTTAATGAGTTATTAACAGCAACAAATAGGGATGTTAATGAGTTATTAAGAGCAACAAAAAGAGATGTAATGAGTTATTAAGAGCAACAAAAAGAGATGTAATGAGTTATTAACAGCAACAAATAGGGATATTAATGAG
This sequence comes from Nerophis ophidion, assembly GCF_033978795.1. Lineage (NCBI taxonomy): Eukaryota > Metazoa > Chordata > Actinopteri > Syngnathiformes > Syngnathidae > Nerophis > Nerophis ophidion. The sequence continues at coordinate 76,045,091 of NC_084619.1, forward strand.
TTATTAACAGCAACAAATAGGGATGTTAATGAGTTATTAACAGCAACTAATAGGGATACTAATGAGTTATTAACAGCAACAAATGGGGATGTAAATGAGTTATTAACAGCAACTAATAGGGATGTTAATGAGTTATTAACAGCAACTAATAGGGATATTAATGAGTTATTAACAGCAAGAAATGGGGATGTTAATGAGTTATTAAGAGCAACAAATAGGGATGTTAATGAGTTATTAACAGCAACAAAAAGAGATGTAATGAGTTATTAAGAGCAACAAATAGGGATGTTAATGAGTTATTAACAGCAACAAAAAGAGATGTAATGAGTTATTAAGAGCAACAAATAGGGATGTTAATGAGTTATTAACAGCAACAAATAGGGATGTTAATGAGTTATTAAGAGCAACAAATAGGGATGTTAATGAGTTATTAACAGCAACAAAAAGAGATGTAATGAGTTATTAAGAGCAACAAATAGGGATGTTAATGAGTTATTAACAGCAACAAATAGGGATGTTAATGAGTTATTAAGAGCAACAAATAGGGATGTTAATGAGTTATTAACAGCAACAAATAGGGATGTTAATGAGTTATTAAGAGCAACAAAAAGAGATGTAATGAGTTATTAAGAGCAACAAAAAGAGATGTAATGAGTTATTAACAGCAACAAATAGGGATGTTAATGAGTTATTAAGAGCAACAAAAAGGGATGTTAATGAGTTATTAAAAGCAACAAATAGGGATGTTAATGAGTTATTAAGAGCAACAAATAGGGATGTTAATGAGTTATTAAGAGCACCAAAAAGGGATGTTAATGAGTGCAGAAGGCAGTAGAAAGAAGTGAGGTTAGAGAAGAATGCTGCAAGTGTGAAATGGTGGAGAGAATATGAGCCCGAGGAGCATGAGGATGCTTTTGTGCTGCAAACACTGAGATGGAGCAAGAAGATGATGTAAAACATGGTGTAGCACGTTTAAAGACACCATGGGATTTTTAATTTTTTTTTCTTCCTATTGCAACACTGGAAAGACCAGTGAGTGTAAAAATAGGCTTTAAGTGGTTTTAAGGTTACATTACATAATTTTGTTTAGAGATGAAATGCAAGATCTGTTGTCGTGTTCACTAATGTTGAGTGTAGATAAATGAAGGTGTGTGTCGCTGAACCAGACCCGGACATGATGAAGACCGGACCTGGTTTTGAGAACCCTTTAAATAATCTAATTTTATTGACGACCTGGTCTGGTGAAGATAAGGTCCTTTTTTTTTTTTAAATATATAATAAAATAAAATTAGATAAGACAAAAATGCATCTCTTCAGTTCCCAAACCTTTACTGAGTGTTGTTAAAAGGAAAGGCCATGTAACACACTGGTAAAAATGCCCCAGTAATAACTTTTTGCAATGTGTTGCTGCCATTAAATTCTAAGTTAATGATTATTTACTTAAACAAAATGAAGTATGTTAGTGTGAACATTGAATATCTTGTCTTTGTGTCAAATCAATTGAATATAAGTTGGAAAGGATTTGCAAATCATTGTGTTCTCTTTTTATTTACCATTTACACAATGTGAAAACTTCACTGCATTTGGGTCATATATATATATATATATATATATATATATATATATATATATATATATATTGTGTGGTTATGTATGTATGTACATATACATATATATATATATATATATATATATATATATTTATATATGTACATACATACATGCATACACACACACATTATATATATTAATACACACACACATTATATATATATACATACACATATGTACATACATACATACATGTATATATATGTATATATATATATATATATATATATATATAAATATATACACACATACATATATATACACATAAATCTATACATACAATTATATATATACATTCACAAATATATATACATATACATATATGTGTGTATGTATATATATATATATATATATATATATATACATATATATATATATATATATACGCATACACATACATACACACATATATATATACATATATATATACATATATATATATATATATATATATATATATATATATATATACACATATACATATATACACACATATATATATCTATACATACACACATATATATGTAGATATATACAAATACACACATATATATATATATATATATATACTGTATATATTCATACATATATATACACATATATATGTAGATATATACACACACATACATATATATATATATACATACATACATATATATACATAAATACATACATACACATATATATATATATGCATTTATATATATACATATATATATATACACATATATATACATATATACACATATATATACATATATATATATATATATATATATATACATTATATATACATATACAGTGTGTCTATATATATATATATATATATATATATATATATATATATATATATATATATATATATATAGTTTTAGCCCAATGCAGCCACCTGAGTCAGATAGTTTGGACACCTCTATGAGTATGTCTGCATAAAGCCAAATATTTGTTGGGTAATTATATCACATTATTTAATTATGTGGCACTTGGAAATTTAAACATGTTGATTGACAGTTTGAAAAGAAACATGCCTTTCTTCACTTATTATTGTTGCGGTTTTATGCATTTTTCTGCAGAAAACATAATAATCCCAGTTTTGGAGATAAAAAAAATCTCAATTATGTTTTTTCCTCAAGATCGTGCAGCCCACCCATGTACTGTACCACCTTCCCTTTATTTCAAAAATCCTCGAAAAAATTGTTGCGGAGCAGTTAAATGAACACTTAGCGTCTAACAATCTATGTGAAACCTTTCAATCTGGTTTCAGGGCAAATCACTCCACGGAGACAGCCCTCGCAAAAATGACTAATGATCTATTGTTAACGATGGATTCTGATGCGTCATCTATGTTGCTGCTCCTCGATCTTAGCGCTGCTTTCGATACCGTCGATCATAATATTTTATTAGAACGTATCAAAACACGAATTGGTATGTCAGACTTAGCCCTGTCTTGGTTTAACTCTTATCTTACTGATAGGATGCAGTGTGTCTCCCATAACAATGTGACCTCGGACTATGTTAAGGTAACGTGTGGAGTTCCCCAGGGTTCGGTCCTTGGCCCTGCACTCTTCAGCATCTACATGCTGCCGCTAGGTGACATCATACGCAAATACGGTGTTAGCTTTCACTGTTATGCTGATGACACCCAACTCTACATGCCCCTAAAGCTGACCAACACGCCGGATTGTAGTCAGCTGGAGGCGTGTCTTAATGAAATTAAACAATGGATGTCCGCTAACTTTTTGCAACTCAACGCCAAAAAAACGGAAATGCTGATTATCGGTCCTGCTAGACACCGACCTCTATTTAAGAATACAACTCTAACATTTGACAACCAAACAATTAAACAAGGCGACACGGTAAAGAATCTGGGTATTATCTTCGACCCAACTCTCTCCTTTGAGGCACACATTAAAAGCGTTACTAAAACGACCTTCTTTCATCTCCGTAATATCGCTAAAATTCGCTCCATTCTGTCCACTAAAGACGCTGAGATCATTATCCATGCGCTTGTTACGTCTCGTCTCGACTACTGTAACGTATTATTTTCGGGTCTCCCCATGTCTAGCATTAAAAGATTACAGTTGGTACAAAATGCGGCTGCTAGACTTTTGACAAGAACAAGAAAGTTTGATCACATTACGCCTGTACTGTATATACCTTTATATACATATATACATACATATATACCTATACTGTATATACCTTTATATACATATATACATACATATATACCTATACTGTATATACCTTTATATACATATATACATACATATATACCTATACTGTATATACCTTTATATACATATATACATACATATATACCTATACTGTATATACCTTTATATACATATATACCTATACTGTATATACCTTTATATACATATATACATACATATACACCTATACTGGCTCACCTGCACTGGCTTCCTGTGCACTTAAGATGTGACTTTAAGGTTTTACTACTTACGTATAAAATACTACACGGTCTAGCTCCATTCTATCTTGCCGATTGTATTGTACCATATGTCCCGGCAAGAAATCTGCGTTCAAAAGACTCCGGCTTATTAGTGATTCCCAAAGCCCAAAAAAAGTCTGCGGGCTATAGAGCGTTTTCCATTCGGGCTCCAGTACTCTGGAATGTCCTCCCGGTAACAGTTCGAGATGCCACCTCAGTGGAAGCATTTAAGTCTCACCTTAAAACTCATTTGTATACTCTAGCCTTTAAATAGACTCCCTTTTTAGACCAGTTGATCTGCCGCTTCTTTTCTTTTTCTTCTATGTCCCACTCTCCCTTGTGGAGGGGGTCCGGTCCGGTCCGATCCGGTGGCCATGTACTGCTCGCCTGTGTATCGGCTGGGGACATCTCTGCGCTGCTGATCCGCCTCCGCTTGGGATGGTTTCCTGCTGGCTCCGCTGTGAACGGGACTCTCGCTGCTGTGTTGGATCTGCTTTGGACTGGACTCTCGCGACTGTGTTGGGTCCATTATGGATTGAACTTTCACAGTATCATGTTGGACCCGCTCGGCATCCATTGCTTTCCTCCTCTCCAAGGTTCTCATAGTCATCATTGTCACCGACGTCCCACTGGGTGTGAGTTTTTCCTTGCCCTTATGTGGGCCTACCGAGGATGTCGTAGTGGTTTGTGCAGCCCTTTGAGACACTAGTGATTTAGGGCTATATAAGTAAACATTGATTGATTGATTGATTGACCTGTGTACTGTACCACCTGTGTACTGTACCACCCGTGTACTGTACCACCAGTGTACTGTACCACCTGTGTACTGTACCACCCGTGTACTGTACCACCTGTGTACTGTACCACTGTGTACTGTACCACCCGTGTACTGTACCACCTGTGTACTGTACCGCCTGTGTACTGTATCACCTGTGTACTGTACCACCGTGTACTGTACAGGTGGTACAGTACCGCCTGTGTACTGTACCACCCGTGTACTGTACCACCTGTGTACTGTACCACCTGTGTACTGTACCACCCGTGTACTGTACCACCTGTGTACTGTACCACCTGTGTACTGTACCACCTGTGTACTGTACCACCCGTGTACTGTACCACCTGTGTACTGTACCACCTGTGTACTGTACCACCCGTGTACTGTACCACCCGTGTACTGTACCACCCGTGTACTGTACCACTTGTGTACTGTACCACCTGTGTACTGTACCACCCGTGTACTGTACCACCTGTGTACTGTACCACGCGTGTACTGTACCACCCGTGTACTGTAGCACCTGTGTACTGTAGCACCCGTGTACTGTACCACCCGTGTACTGTACCACCCGTGTACTGTACCACTTGTGTACTGTACCACCTGTGTACTGTACCACCCGTGTACTGTACCACCTGTGTACTGTACCACGCGTGTACTGTACCACCCGTGTACTGTAGCACCTGTGTACTGTAGCACCCGTGTACTGTACCACCCGTGTACTGTACCACCCGTGTACTGTACCACTTGTGTACTGTACCACCTGTGTACTGTACCACCCGTGTACTGTACCACC